>NW_011887794.1:149728-162698 GCF_000806365.1 Fopius arisanus | reverse complement strand
GTTTAATGTTTAATTTAATTAAAATGCAGTTATCCAAGAATTTTTAGGAGATTCAATTAATTTATCGGATGCGTTTGGAGTGCAGGGGAAAAATAAAATGGAGGAATTTCAGTCGTTATCTCAACATTTACATTTAATCGCATTAACCATTGTTGACATTTTACATTGACATCATAGTAGTCTCCATTCCAGTAATTGCCATCTTCCCCAGATTTCCCAACAAATTTTCCATATTGAAAAACTCATGTGACTGAAAAAACATTTTCAATAGTCAAATGAATTGTTCAATCACTCCTAGAATCAGTGATTAAAAATCCATAACGTTTACATTATTTTCAGTATTTTCAACACCAATAAATAACATCTATACACTCAAAAACGTATACGCATTTTGTTATCAACCGCGGAAAAATTCCGTCTGAATTTTCCACCGAAGCGTTCTAAAAATCCAAACTATTCATCATTTCCAAATACTATTTTTCAATGAAAAAATTCACACGGAAATGATTTCCCCAAAAATTTTCCTCGTTCATTTACAGAATTTCGTTCTCGTGTGATAGTACCACATAATCGACTTAATTTCCTTTCCCCTCGTTAATGAATCAAATTATATACAATCCCCACATCTGTTTACCTCCACAAATAGAATTTTCTCATTTCTACGTGTACAAGAGATAAATACAGAAAGTAAAACCGGAAATTTCAAACTCAACAACAGAAATCATCTGAAAGTTGAATTTCAATGTCTCCCGCTAATTCGCCATCAACTTCTAATAAATCATCTCGTGGAAATATAGCAGAGATAATTGACATAATTAAACAATATTAATCCTAATAATACTAATAATTAATATAGATTATAGATTCTAATATCGAACCGAAAGCCCTAATGGAAGAAATCCAATACTCCGATTACTAAATCCTGTCGTTACAAAAATAAACGGCGAATGGTTGCTCAATAATACGAAATAAAATACCGCAAATAAATCAATAACAAATGGAATAATTAATAAGATTGTTAAGGCCACACGCAGAGTTCCGTCATAGTAGGTACGCGTAGATATGCACCGATTAATTATTAAATCCGGTTTCTTACCACCTTGATTCGATAATGGGCATTCGTAGATCATTTCAATAATTAATGGTATATTGTTTTTAAAAATCAGTTTGCGGTCTTTTAGCCAGCCAATCAACAATAGCAGGTATCTCATGAACACGTTGTTTTAATCCACGGAGTCCTGGGTAATTGTCAAGAGCATTTGCACCGAACAATTGCTCGAAGTTCTCCAAAGCAACCGCAAACACGAAATCGGCCCACGTCGTCTGTAATTTTTTTTCAAAAATATTTCAATTTTACTGTGAATAAATTACATACAGGCGCAAATGAATCTCGATTTACTTATCCATTTATTTATCTAATTACCGTATTGCCAACTGCATATCCACCATTTTCAGCGATTGTTTGTTCGAACTTGTTCAGGTAAAAGGGTATTGTCTCCTTGAGTAACTTGACCTTCTTCTCCTCTCGTTTGTAAATGTCCTCTTCAGTTCTGTACTGAAATAAAACTGTAGAGTGTGGACGTCAATAAAGTTGAGTAAAACGAGGGAAAACTGAAGAAAAAATGGTGACAAAGCAAGTGACAAAGAGACGAGAGCAGTATCAAAAGTGAAATATCATCAGAATGATTATGTCCACTCGGAATATCGAGATTGTTCTGCATTTATCTTTTTTTGTTGGTTTCTCGTGGAAAGATTAATTCAGCTCAAATTCATCTGAACTTTCTGCCTCTCTGGAATTGCAGTCGATTATTATTATTACTCACCTAGTTTTAGATCCCCCAGGGTGTCGACGAGAACGTCACAGAGCATTGACTCCCACTCGTTTTGTCCTGCCAGAGCGAATTTTCGAGCTAGATATCTAGCTACTGCATTACTCTGCGCAATTGGTTTTCCATTTATCTCGAGCACCGGTAGCATTCCGTACGGCATCGCTTAATGTGATGACAAAAAATTGAGTAATTAAGCAGAAAGAATAAAAAAGAATGATTAATAAAATTTTCACCGGAATTTTCACCGGAATTTTCACCGGAAAAATCGGGGGTCAAGTGTTTAGAATAATTATTATCGAGGGGTTTGGTGGGAGGATGTTGGATTATTTAATGCATTCCTGGGTAAATGATCTCACATTTTTTCGACTCGGGCCAGCGTTCCTTCGGGATCCTCTCATCCACGTAATCAACACCCGCATGAGCGAATATAAATCGTATGTGTTCAGCACGTCCTCGGGCATTGAAGTAGATGAGCTTGTAGCTCGGCTGATCCTCCGTCATTGTCTCGATCTTAATCTCGATAATAACACCAAAGACTATTCAAAAAGTTCCAAAAGATCCCCAAGAATTTCCCGCAGAAAATTCCCCTGAAGATTCCTGAAAAGAAAATTAAAATCTCAATGAAAATTCTGAATTCCCCAACTCCCCATTTCGTTGATGAATCGATTATTTTTGGGAATATCAAATTGGTTTTAAATTTATTGATTGACATGACAACGGAATTATTGGGAATACTGGAAATTCAATTTTCGGAATGAGAATTAGAATTGCAATGGGGAATCCCCCACGCGTGTACCTGACCTGCGATGGCGTCGATTGTCTGGTCCCAGGATTTCTGATTGGCCGCTGGGCCCTTGCGCGTGGCGAATGGGACTCATCGATGGGGGAGAAGGAGGGGGTACTGGCGGACATGATGACCCAGGGAATTCAGTCTGTACTTTTGGAGTGACGAATGCAGAAGTGTTTTCAATTACCAAAATTACGTTCAGATTTTCCACTGCGATTCACTGAGGATCTGTTATCAGTCAACCGTGCTGGTCTATATCAATCATCAACCTCATCACTTCATCATCTTCCACGTGCCATCATGGAATCTCCAACAACAACATCGAGACACGCCAGCTTCAACCCCGAGTGGGAGAACACCTACGCGTGCTCCCAAATCAACGAAAAAATTGTCTGTCTGCTCTGTGGCCTTGAGCTGTCCACGGAGATCAGCATCCAGAGGCATCACCAGTCCCGTCATCCGGACTTCTCCGTAAATTTTCCGTTGAACTCTCAAGTCCGAGTCAGTGAGATCCTCTCGAAAAAATCAGAGATGAGTTCGTCGATAGATTTGAATTTGTGTAATGACAATTCATCGACTCGCGTCCTCATGTCTTTCCAAGTTGCGCAAAAGCTGGTGAAGGATCTGGGAAGTTTCGAGGACATCGAGGTGTACCAGAACTTCTTCGCTGATGCTATGAGAGCAATGTTCGGGAGCACACACCTAGAAGCGAGGATCAACAGATTTGTCGATAATTTGGAGCTATCGAGATCAGCGATTGCTGAAAGGATCGAGTCAATCGCGGATGATCTAGAGTCTCAAATTCTGAATGATTTAGCTCAATGCGATTATTTTTCGTGTCAGGTGGTGGCTGCTAGTCATCTCTCGGATCAAGTGCAAGTGATTGTTTTTGTTCGGATGATTTTTCATGATTTATCAACTCGTGAGGATTTATTCACGATTTTTTCCGTATCGAGGAATCACACGGACCTGGATCTCCACAAAGCCTTCAAGAAGGAATTCCTCTCCGTCTGCATCTCCCTGGATAAATTGGCGGGAATCACCACCGACGGCAGCTCAATCATGAGTGGATTCGTAGCTCAGTGCAGAGCTGATCCTGATTTCCCCAGGTTCAAATCATTTCACTGCGTTCTGCATCGGTTAAGTCTTTGCTGTGAAGAGATTCAAGTGAAACCTGTGATAACATCAGCTGATAAAATTGTGGAATTGATTATTTCCGAGGGATCGAATCAGCGATTGTCTGAGCTATTCGGAGATGAAGACAATTTGGATGAGTTATTCTGTTACTCGGGAGTTGATTGGCTCAGAAAACGATCAATGCTTCAAAAGTTTTACGACAATTTTGGCGAGATTGTCGATTTTTTGAAGACAAGTGATAAAATATTTCCAGAATTGTGTCATCCAGACTGGCTCTCCACTCTGGCTTATATCGTCGATCTGAATCAACTCATCAGCTGGCAAACACGAGAAATGGAGGACACGTCGAATTATCTCCATCAGAACTTCGAATCAATCGAGGAATTGAAGTCAGCAATGGAGTACGCAGTTGATAGTTTCGAGGACAATTCAATCAGCGACTTATTCCCACGATTGAAGAATCTCGTGAGTGAAGACGATACGCCATTCGATAGTGATAAATTTCTCGTGCTCACCGATAATTTTCTGGAAAGTCTGATGAATCGATTTGGAGACGTCACAGAGACACAATGGGTCATCAACTATTTGCGCTGTTCTCGGTCCAAAAAGGAATCATCAGGAATTGTTTCGTCGGTGATTTGGGGGTGTCATCCTGTCAATTTCTCAGATATAGCGAATGAAATCGGTAATTTACCGGTGGATGATGACCTGTCACTTTTGGATTCTGAAGTTGGCACATGGCAGAGGATTCTTCAGAGCAAATCGTACCCAAATCTTTTAAAAGTCTACAAGAGGATTCGCTGTTCCTTCACAACCACGAGATTGTGTGACCGTGCGATTTTCCACATGAGCCAGATCAGCTCGAAACAATCGGTTTTATCGAACTGCGATATAAAAAAGGCTGTGCTGCTTTGTGTGAGCAGTCGCCAGCCAGATTTGCATGGATTAGCGGCACGAGTATTGGATTGATCTCATGATTAATCGTTTTATTATTTTTAACAAATTATCCCACATGACCTCTTCACCTTTTCCTTCCCCTCCTGATGGAAGACGCCTACCACCTTCTCGTGGTTTCCATTGAGCAGTTTTTTTCAAAACTGGCCAAGAGTAGGCAATAATTACCCTAATTACCCTAATTATCATTTCTTTCATCCAGAGAATAAAAAAGGCATTCAAAACTTTTTTTTCTAAATACTAGAATTCACAAGTCTGAATAAATCGATAGGTGAAATTGATTAATTAAAAAAATTCGATGACCTTTTGAGAAATATAGACAATTTCCGAATTTTCTCTTTTTATTTTTTTTTTTTTGGTTCGTTTCTTCGATTTCTTAATGACGGATTGTTTAATCATTCAAACCCGACGAAATACGATTCGCTGATAAAATCAGGCATTTTCACACGCAAACCGATCGTTACAGACAGAAATAGAAAAGTAAAATGAAGATCTGTTAGATATTCCATCGATATCCCGAGATAACACTTCTAATGAATTATTTTATAGTTGAGGAAAAAGTTTTCAAGCTGAAGTCACTGATAAATTCTTGGTAACAATTATCGGTTCACGGATTGATTTGAAATTCGCGGGATTAATTCCTTCGTGACTTTCAGGGTGAATGGGGACTAATGAACATTTTGTTGAGAATGAAAAGAAATTCGCGTCGTGAAAAAAGAGGAATCTATCGACGTATGTGTAAAAATAGACTGTGGAAAGATGAAACTGGAGTAAGATTTCCTCTCTGACGTAAAATGGAACACAATACGACGAGCGCCATAATTTTCAACTGATGAAGACGACGACAAGAATAACGGAGTCAGAAACTCAATTCTATTTCGATTGTGTTCGGCAGCGAGAAATGCACGTGATATTGAAAAAGAAAAACCTCAGGGTCTGGGGGGGATAGAAATATGAAACACAAGTGCGGGAAAATATTTTGGTTGAACGGGAAAAACGAGAAGTTGTAACTAGTATGCCGAGTAAAAAAAAATTGTAATCGGAATATTTTTTTTCAATTTTAAAAAAATTTCGGGAAAAATTTTCAGAATTTTTTTTATGAAACAAAAAAAAATCGGAAAACATAATAATTTTATTGTTGGGAAAGGTATTGAAAAATTTTTGAAAAATTTAAAGAAATATTCTGAAAAAATATTCCCATTCCATTTTTTTTTTACCCGGAAAATGAGAATTTTTTCAATCTCTTTATCTCAAAGAGAATTCAATTGTCATTTCAATTCATTCATCGGTATTTAATTTCTGCTATTTTTACTCGTTGGATTTTATTTCACCCAGAAAAAAGATTTCTGTTTATAAAAAAATTCGGAATTGCAAGTTGACACGAAATTTCCTGGAGCAAATGACGAGTTTCCTCCGAGAAAAAGTGAAATCCTCGAAACTCTTGAAAGAGGTAAAAAAAGAACTGTAGAATTGAAGTACGAAAATTAGCGGCTGACCTCGATCATGGGATCGATGAAATGCACAACCCGTTACATTTAACGCTGCAGTAAAACCACCCACGTCTGACACTTGTCAGATGCAATGTCACGTGTACAAACCAGAATACATACGCAATAATGAAATTCTGTAGTTTATTGCTCGTGGATGGCCACGTGTGGTACGTCTTCCTGGCAACAGGAATTCGTCCTTGAACCAAAAACGCGTAATTTTTCATTCCTCCGATGTAATAATTCTCTGCTCCCTCCCCATTCCCTCCCCATTCCCTCCCCACTCCTAAAAGTTCCCAAAAAGCAGAAAAACTTGAGTTTTTTCACTCCTTCCCCACCCCGAAATTCAAATTTCCCGCCGGATTTCCAAGACGTGTAATTAGCCAAATAAAAAGCCCATAACCCCCAAAAAATTTGATGAATATCCAATTGTATTTCGGTGGGAATGACACGTGAATTCCTTTCTGCATTCAGAAATTCGTCACACGTTTTCCAGAATTTCCCAATTTCCACTCGATTTTCCCCCACAAAATCCCCAAATTTTACCGTGAATTCAGTCACGTCGTGGAAATAGTCATAAAATTCCAAAACTCATCCAAGAATACTTTACAATTTCTCGCTATCGCTTTATTGACTTAAATTCCCTCAGACATTTGAAAGGCAAATTTCTCGGTATTTTAATCATCGCGAGATTTTCCTAATCCCTTCATTCAGACCTGCATGAGAATTGTTTTATTACGGTGCACTAGAATTACCGATCACTTTTATTGCATCCACCCCGGGTAATCCCTTCTGATTCCTCTTCAGGTACATTTTCTCAGGTGCAATTGAGAAAAGGGCCTGAACGCAGGTCAACGTGAGCCTCTCAACCTCGATAAGTCCCCCCGAAATTTTCCATTTAATCCCCCAACTTTAATCCCTCAAATAAATAAATCCGGTAGCCAAAAATTTAAAAAAATACTCACCCCGCATTAATTATTGATCCAAGAAAATCGGGATAATGAAATTTTTAAATTTTTAAATTAAATTTTTGTTTTATGTGAGAAAGTTCTTTTGGAAAATTGATCTTTTTTTTTATCAATTCTATTTTATTTCGACAGGCGGTACATAGAAGAGACAATGGAACAGCTGGCGTTGGCATCGAAATATTACCAACTTTTGCATTGTGGGGAACTTCGAGGCTGATGAATATTCCAGTAAATACAGAAAAGGGGTGATTGAACTGCGAGCATGTCCTGGCACAAAATCAATGTGCCCCCTACCCTTCCACCCCTCCTCGTTACATATGTACCGTGAGAAATTAATTTCACTGAGTCGTTAGTTATTCCGAAATACCATTTCATTTTTTCCCGCCGGTTTTTATCAATTAATTCGTCCTCAGTCGCCATGGCAATATTTTTTTGGAATTTCTGGTCAGACGTCCTTGATAAATGCCTGACTATTCAATTTTTTGGAGAACCTGTCTCAAATTAGGGCACAGATTGAGACTTGAAGGATTCTCAATGTTGAGTCCTACTTGTCAAGATAATCCTCATTTTTTTTTTATTTGATGGAATAAAATTGAAATAATTATCAAACATGATTTTAAGAACTTGAAGATTAAATTATTTTTAATATTGGACTGAGGCTTCTCCCTCAAAGTGATAAATAATAATCAATATGCAGAAGAATGGGTCAAGGTCGAATTGAGTTGGGGAATATTCTAGTAATGACTGGTCAATCTCCGATGGACTAATGTTTTACCCTGAAGCGGAAATTGATCAATCGGAATGAAATCGGCAGAATCAATAAAGGCCCTTTCGCCTTCACCTCGTAAAATCCATAAAGTAGAACGTCCACAGCTTTGGCCAGACTCAAGGTCATCAATAACTTGGAAGATAATGTCAAGTTGTCAACGCGGATATCATCTTGAGACAGTGAAAGACCGTCCCCAAGTGTTGATAAAAGTCTTTAATTTTCAGGAAAAGTGAGACGGAAAATTGAAATAAATGTTAACATTGTGTGCCCCACGGGGTGTTATCAAAGGTATTATCATTTCCCCTTCCTCGTTTTATTTATTACTCACTCCTTTCTGTTTTAATGATGGAAATAATACCCCGGTGAAACCCAAATGCGAAAAAATCCAGAGGATTAAAAGATTTTTCTCCTTTACTCCAGCCTCTTTCCACGTGACGTACATCCTCAAAGGCGTTTCCAACTTTCCGGATCCATATTTCTTTTTTCATCTTTATTTCACTCTTCGCGATCAAAGTTACACCTCCGGGATAAGTTTTCCCTCATTTTTTTTACGACGTGAAAAAAATCTCCGGGGAAAAATGATTTGTGGAAAAATTGGGGGGAGTGAAGGGGAGAGGAATGATTTTGTTAGTAAATTATTTTATGGTCAGGTTCACTCACTGGTAATTTATTGATCACGAAATCACGTGGGATGATAGATCGCTGATGAAATACTAGGCGATGGGCAGGGGGTTATTTACTTTATTTTTTATTTAAACGTAATTGAAGTTAATTTTGTGGAGAGGATGCGACGTTGACTTGAATGGGGTTACTCTGTACCCCAAGTGTCGGGGGGCTTTGGGATTTGTAATGAATTAATGAGAATCAAGGTCGACGAAATGAGGATCTGCCGGACTCAAATAGTCGGGACTTGAGGGAATAATTACCCCGCTGGGGACTCGGTGGAATTAAAAAATCCATCAGTTATATTAATGCGTGGGAAATTCATTCATTCTGTGAAAACAAAATAAAAAATTATTCAAAATAAAATGCAAGGAAAAATCATATTGATAATGAAAATGCACTATTTAATGTTAATCCGTGGAAAATCTGTTAATTCATTAATTTCTCAAAGGAATGATCCCCACGGAAAATAATTACCGAATATTGATAACAAGAATCGAGTAATTAATTTAATTCTTTAATGGGATAATTAAAGAAAATTTCTTATTTCTTATTTCTTTCAACAATTAAGAATTGACATTAATTATGGAATATAAAAAATTGATAATATTAAAATATGATCCACTGAATTTGAGAGAATAGAAAAATGCCGGGAAATCTTTCCCGAAATAATTTCCAGTTTAAAATAAAAAGAGATGGATTAAAAATGGTTAAAAATGATTAATAAAAATTGAAAATTGATTTCAATTTTTTATAAACCAGAATCACTAGAGGAAAATGGTAGGAATGGAAAAATTGGTGTAAATATAAAGTGTATTTTGACTCACCCGTGACGGAGGGGTTGACAGACGCGAACTGTAGCGCAGCTCAGGAGAAACTGATGAGTGAACCCCGTGTGAACCGAAACGGAGATGTACACAGATGAGGGAAGAAAAAAAAAAGTCGATGAAAATAAAAAAAAAAATGAAAGAAAGAAAAGCCTGACGTGAGTTCTCTCCTACAGCGGCAACCGACGTTAAAACGTTGCCGCGCAACCTCACTAAATTTATGACGTATAACCCGAGGGTGTGTGTTGGCTGCCAACCAACGGCCGACTACTCCCCACCTTTCATTTTGCAACCCCTCCACCCACTGAACTACCCCCCCAATTCTCCACCACCGATTCCACACCAGAATCAAAAATTACCGCTCAATTCTTGAAAATTAAACGCACAACTTCTTTGCGTCGAAATTGATGAAATATTTTTTTATTCATTCTGATTAATAATAATAATTATTATTATTATTGGAAAACAGTTGATTGGTTGGATTTTTGAGAGTCTATATTTTTATATTCGCAATTATCGAAAGAACAATTATAATTCATTTATTGCAATTGCAATTGAAAAAAACATTTTTTAAATTTAATTTTACAAGATTTTACTGGATTATATTGTTATTGTTAATTGTTATTCATCTTTCGATAATTGCAGATATAAAAATATGGGATGAAATGTAGGTATAAAATAATTTGAATTAAAACAAATAATTTGATATATCTAATGTTTCAGTCATTATAAAAAAAATTCGGATCACTTTGTTATTAACAATCGGAAATACTTTTAAATGAATGGAGTTATTTTTAATATGGGATTGACAATATATCGAGGTGTGAATTGTGTCCCGTGGGTGGACATTTCACCCACTCGTGCGATTCTGCAGAATGATCTCCCGTTTTCACATTAAAAATAGAAAAAAAAAAAAAAAATTCAATGAAAAATTGAAATAATCGGTTTTTTTTGCATGACCTCTGGATGAGTACCCGATGGCGAGTTCAATAGTCATCTCGAATTGCGTTATGAGTCGAGTGTAATTGCATTCCGGAAAAATAACAAACGTTATTGTTTTAAATTCTCATGCCCTTGATTTTGTTTAGAAATTTCAGCTCGATCATGAACATCAATCTGAGGTCATCATTATTATTATAGATTGAGAGATATTGTGAGACTTGCATTGAACAGTTGCCCCTTTATTTATCCGCATATTGACGAGTACCAGGGCCGCTTGGTCAGGATTTCCGTGTAACACTAGATGAACTCGATTGTACTAACGTCAAATATTGTTGCTGCTAATTGGCCAGCCTAGAGCTAGTTAGTTTCATTATGTTCCACCGCATCTTCGTGGGCTCTGGACAATGAACAACTGAAACATCCTATGGACCATGATTTGTCGGCTGGTGATTGCCGCTTTCCAAAGTCCATCAAGGCGCAAGAAAATTCCTCAAAAATTACGCCTAATTTTCCTCTACGTTTTCCAGGAATTCCCTCAATTTTCATTCTGTCGCCATTTCATTTCAATTTCCGGAACACCTTGGCATTGAAACTTCCAAAAATTCCAAAAATTCTGAAAATTCCAAAAATTCTGAAAATTCCAAAAATTCCGAAAATTCAGAATTTTCCGAATTTTCCGGAAAGTAAACCAATTGTAAATTCCCCGAGTCAATTTTCTATTTCCCCCGGAAAATTTCTTTTAGAGAATTCTAAGGAAAATTTATTTTTTTGTCAGGGAAATTCGTCAGTTTTCATGCGCCGCGGAATTTATCGTGTCCATTTTTCATTAATTAAATTCCCCCCTCCAAAATTCAAGACAAGATATTAAATAAATTAGCATCAGATGTATCTAGAATACGAAACAGCTGTTCTTGGAGTTTCTATTATGATATCCGTAAATTGGGGGATTTAATTGGGACTTGGTGGGAGATTAGTGGAGGCATTGGACAATACCCTGTAAACTTGCTCGAATGAATTACGTCATACAAACTGTTACCCTCGACATTGCCCGCATACAATTGCTAACAAGCATTCCAAAGTCAAGTTATGCTGGGGCAATGATTACAGCGTAATCAATAGTCCAAGTTATGTTGGCGGTTGAATTTTCAGGGGACAACAGAATCTGAGAAATCATTCCTCAAGAATTCCCGACGTCCCCCAAACAATCCGGAAATCGATTGCTCCCATAAAAAAATATTAAAAATGTATAAACAATTAATTTATAAAAACCAAGAAATTATTTCCATCAGAGAATAAAATAAAATTGTTTTGTTTTCCAATTTTTTTGTTTCATAAAAACAATTTCTGAAAAGTTTCCCAGAAATTTTTGGACAATTTTGAAAAAATATTCCGATTACAATTTTTTTACTCGGATATCTACTTTTATTTATTTTTTATATATTATTGTTATATATATTTTCGAGGGCCGAGATTTTTCATACGAATTAATAAATCATTCCAGCATTAACGCCAATAAAAATGTAGATCTCAAAAGATAATTTCAAGATTTCCTTGAACCGACGTTGAAATATTTGTCATTGATAATGACAACATCAGTCTCACCAGATCAGTATCAAGAAGAGAATCAAGAAATTCAATTGGAAATACTTGATACGCTCTAATGAATTTTATATTCCCTGGAATAATTCCCGCGGTATCTCTGAGCTCTTCAAGACAGAATATCATCTGAATGCCGATCACTGATTTGAGTTGATGAACGTCATCGATCATAACAATAGAAAGAGGGCGTCGATGTTGGGGTATGATTTGGAGATTGGATCTATCATGCTCCATTTGCATTCGATTGAATTAACGCATATCAGCGATTGGACGAGGAATAACTGACATCATGACAATTATGGATCAATTTACAGTGGGATGTGCCTTTTAAATGCCATCAAGTGAACGGCGTCATGGACAATGACACCAGAGAACTCTTTTCTGTCCATCAGCTAAAGAATTTGTGATACCAGCGGAATAAATCGCGAGGAAATTGAAATTCCATCCTAAAATCATTTTTGTTTCAACTTTATCGCAGCCTAAAGTGTGACACATAATATCTATAAACAATAATAATTATTTTCATTAATTTTTTAAATTATTGAATTATTTCAATTAGTTTTATCTTCAGTTATCTCTCCGGAAAGGACAAGTCGATTTTTCTTCATTTTTAGAATAATATTTCAATGACTGTTCGTGTGCGGAATATTTAAATATTCCAGTGATAAAATAAAATTGAGACGGAAGGGTAAGTTTGATAGATTTTAGATGGATTAATTCAATTCTTCGATTACCTAAGCCGTTCGCAAGTGGATGATTTAAAAAAATTGATGAAGATGTTGATGGTTTTGTGTGGCCCACGGGATTTAGAATACTGTAGGTTTCAATTCAAACGAGGGCATAGCAACGAGCGACGAAATGGTAGAAGGGGATGAGAGTGGGTGGAAGGGGTGGAAGGGGTGGAAGGGGTGGAAGAGGTGGAAGGGGTGGAAAGGATGGAAGGAATGGAACGGGCGGAAGGGGTGGAAGGGGTGGAAGGGGTGGAAGGAAGGGTATGGGGTGGATGGG
>NW_011887794.1:9436-149703 GCF_000806365.1 Fopius arisanus | reverse complement strand
GAAGGGAGTGGAAGGGAGTGGAAAGAGACGACTTTGGGATCGATTCTGAAAGCCATCCCAACCTGAAAATCCATGTATGTTCATGAGCCACGAATTTCTGCACTTGGCAAAAAATTTAATACTCTCGTTAAGGGAAAAATCCATCTTTTTTCCTGGGGCTCTGTCCTATGACGTCAGTCAGGGCTTGGGGAAAATCGATTCACGGGCCTGGACGTAGAATTTCGGTTAATTTTCTGGGGATTATGAGGGAGATGATTAAGGGCGGCTCAACTCGGGGAGCAATTCTGGTTATTGATCCGAGACTGAGAAATATCCGGTTAAATGACTTTTGCTAAATTTAACCGCCGATTTTGTTATTTTATTTTAGGAAATTTCGAAGAAAATTGGGAAACAATTGGGGAAAATTCACTGGTTTGAGGGAATTGAAGAATTAGGTGGATGGATTTTTTATTGGTAAAGGAATAAATCGGGAAAATATTTCTGTCCATCACGTGTGGATGGACAAGAATTTTCCCGTGATTTCTAATATTTCCAATTTTAACATATGGAATTCTCTTTCTCGCTTTTTCGATATCGAAATCTTTCTCATTGTCTAAATATTTTGCTGGGAAGAAAGCAGGAGACGACCCAGTTCATCATTTCCAATAAAAACCACTGAATAAAACACGAAATCCACTAAAAGCTCTTGAATTCATCATTTATAAATAAACATCTTTCGCTCTCAGAAAAAAAAATCAGGATTTACCTGACAGTAGAGCTGAAGTTTTCTCAAGTATCATCTTCTACAGAAGTAATAGATAATTGAAAAAAAAGGGAGAACAAAGGATTGTTGATAAATCCGAATTATCATTTGCAAATGTGAAAATAAAAAATAAATCCAACTATAATTAATATCTTGGAATGTCTTTCAGCGGTCTCATTGTATTGACTCAAACGCGAAATCTCAGAGCCATTAATTATCTCTAATTATTCACCCAAACATTTCCAGAACACATGTCGACGGTAATTAATACAATCCACAGAGACATAACGCTGTAATGAGCATGAGGGAGGGGATCTGCGTGCAGTGGAAATTAACATTTTTACATCATCTGGAATTATTTACCTTCTGCGCATGTTCTGCACTGACAACTTCTTTTTAAATTTTCATCCACCGGAAATTATCGAATCTCGAAATTATTCGAGCTAACGTAATTCGATTCTCCAATCAGCAATGGACAATTGGTAATTTCATCGTCTGTTAAATTCGAGATGACAAATTTTCTTGATTTTACGGGAGGAATTGGGTCAGAGGAAATATGAGAAATTCTTTGATGAAAATTATTCCATTGGGTCTTCTGGAGATGTGAATGAAATATTTGTCAAGATGAAAGAAGGACTGTCAAATTGACAAGGGAAAATTGACGAGACGAATCGAGAAAAAAAATCGGACATTTCGTTGCACATTTTTGTAAGACCGCGAATAACTAAGGGTAAATTAATTTTTTAATTAAACAAATGGATTACGTGTTGATTACCTGCGCGCAAATATACCTTAAAAATTTGGGAACAATTGATGCAGTAATTTTCTGCCAAAAAATTCGGTAAAATCTCTTTTTTGGTCAGCTGCTCTTCAATTTCTGTCAATTGGTTTTAAATTTAAATAATTGTAATGAATAATCCAGGGATATCCTTCGGGATTCGATGTAAAATCGCCAGAATAATTAAATATCCAGGGCCAATTACTCTCTCATTACGCCGAATGCACGTGATTACGATCTCCTGGATCACCCGAAAAATCGTTCCAGAAGTTTGAACGACGTTCGTAAATTTAATGGTAATGCAGTAATTATTACGTTCACCCACATATCCACGTGATTATAATGCACATCACCCTCATGAGACCAACCAGATAACCAGTAATATAAAAGATATTGTGAAATGATGCAGAAACTCGTGTTGCAGTTGAGGGCACACCTCTGATAATCGCCATTTCGAAATTGCGGAAAAACACCGGAATTATCTATTTTTCTAGTTTTAATTCAACGAGGAAAAATTCAAATCTAGTTTTCAAAATTCATTCCATGGAAAATAGATCGAAGAACTATCGATTCCCGGATTCAATTCCTCGGTAACTGAGAAATTAATTTTACAAATGAAACAATCAAACTAATTCGCGTTTTTTCCGCGGATTTAATTAGTCATTCGGTAATGAATCGTTGTGATGAATATTTAGTGCAAATCGATTGATTATTATTATTCATTCGAGCTTCCGATTTTTCCGATTTTTCCGAATTTTTGTGGAAAATGATCTCTTGTTTGAAATTTCGAATTAAAAAATTATTTTGAATTATAATTACAATTTTTTTCCAGTTCGTTGAAAATTCATACGAATAAACGATTGAAATCTCGCGGAGTGAATGGTAGTAATAGAAAATATCAAAGGATGATTAAAAAAAATTAATGAACTGAGAGATAATGATTGTTGTACTGTACATTACGCGGTAATGCTCATGGAAATGAATGTAAAAGTCTGGCTCCTGGCGATATGAACTAATGAAGGGATTGCAGATGACTTCCCCCAACTTTCCTACTTTACTACCCTACTTTAACTTTGACTCTGGCCTCGGATATTCCACCTAAATTCATACTGAGAGCTTTTGTGAGGGCTTTTCCCTTTTCGGTGGAAATTCCCTTAAATTCTCGTTCCTCGGGCTGCCTATCGCCTCACTTATCCACTCTCCAAAAAAATAACATTTAAAATTTATTATAATATTTTCTGCAATACCATTACTGACTATTATTACCCATTATTATTATCATTGATAATTATTATTAAATATGATTAATTGTTGAACACCGAGGAATTATTATGAAAAACAGAAGACCAAGTGGAATGCGATTAAAAAATTTGTAAAACATTTTCCGGTGTTTTATATTAAAAAATGATATTACATCGGTTTTTATTTTTAATTAATATTTAATCGTGATGTCGTACGGATGTTTATATATTTTTTCTGAAGAAAGACAAAATTCGAATGTGGAATTTTAGGGGGGAGTTAAAATGGAAATATGAGAAAATAAAAAAGGGAGAAGCTGAGCTTGAAAAAGGGGGCATAAACTCATGGCATTAATATTGCACTTGAGACGTTGACAATTAACAACAAAAATTACTCTCTTAGAAATTCTAGTGGATCGATGATGATTCTGCAGGATATCCGGTACGTCGTTGCCTGGAGTATCCAATTAATGAGAAAGATTATTCCATCCTTGATATTCATTATTATTTTTATGTTTATATTATTATTCTTTTCCCTCACTTTTTTGCTTTTGATACTCACCGAGGAATGAAGGACGCCATTGCAGGGATCACATACTCCGGATTGCATATTCATCGTGTCCATAATAAGTGTGAGTGCACGCAATTGGCAAGACCTCGATTCATTTTTTCCCCTTTTTCTGCAAATTAAAATGTCACGTTGAGTCACTCGATGGATTTCACGTGTGGAAAATTGAGGAAATCGTCAGGAATTCAAGAATTCTTACATTTTCAAAATGCGTTTTGATTTTTATTTTCGGACTGTAATTTGTCGAGAGTCCCGGGTAAAAAAAATTGTAATCGAAATATTTTTTTCAAATTTTCAAAAAATTTCGGGAAAACTTTTTAGATAATTTTTTTTAGGAATTTTTTTGGGGGGGGAAAGGTTTTGAAAAATTTTTCAAAAATTTGAATAGGACATTTTTTTTATAATTCGGATGGCGTATTTTTTGAGAATATTGAAAAATCAAAAAATTAAAAAAAAACAGTATAATTAAAAAAATATATAATGCCAAAAATTTCAAGAGAATTATAAAAAAAATTATTCGAAACAAATTTTTGAAAAATTTATCAGAACATTCCTCGAAAATTCAATTCTTCCGCTTCCCGTTTTTCTTTTCAAAAAAAATAATTCTCTGTAAAGTTTTCCAGAAATTTTTTGAAAATTTTGAAAAAATATTCCGATTATAATTTCATTTTACCCGGAGTCCCACCTGTAATTAAAATGCCATGCTAATTAATTCCACGAGTTTCCAAAAATTCCAGTTGATTGACAAAATCCAGAGGAATTCAGGAATTTTTAAATTCTCAGAAGTGTTCTGACCCATTTTTATTCTCGAAGGGCAATTTGTTGATAATATTTTTCGATTTTTTACTGCTGACCGAGCCATCGGCAGAGCAACTCCAATGAATACATTATGACCCATAACAGCTAAAAGTTACTGCCAAGTTCTTTTATGGACGGTAACTGGAGAGGATTTACACTTTTGTTATCGTTCCACCCTGTACTGATATTATTATATCACGTACTCAACTCAGGGTTTACCCCGTGTCCCTCGAGTTATTGGTCCTACGATAGTTGCAAAAATACCCGCGTATCTCTCACCTTCCGTTAAACAATAAAAAACCAAAAGACAATATTATAATGTAAAAAAAAATCATCAATCATTAATCAGTAATGTCTCAATAATAATAATTTTATTCAGGGCATTTTAAAATCCCAAGAATTGCTAGATCATGAGGAAAACTCGATAATTGAAGTCATTTTATTTCTAAACGAACCGCTCGTTAAATTCTCCTCTAAAAAATTTGATATCTAGTTTAATTCATGACTGATGAGTTCATTTAAAAGAAAAACTCAAATCAATGATAGGTTCACCTTGAGGACGTAATTACCGTCGGTTTTTCTTCGGTGCATAACGAGACTACGCGGGATTTATTTCCGAAGAGGTCAAGAGGGTGCGGAAATCTGGGAAAAAGGTTTTTCAATTTAAGGAATTGAATTCCAAGTGCATGAAAGAATTTTTCATTTCGATAGTGCATGACAGAGTTTACATTCAAAATTGCAGTCCATTTTCACAAATGACTCATAACGGTAAATAATACAGATCCTCTCTGATGCATATTTAACCAGTGGATAGTTAACCACTCCCATTTGAATTTCAATTTTCGCGGTGGAGCAAAAGGGGATTCCCCTGAAACTAAATTCTCTGGAAACCAAGGAAACAAATAGAATTAAATTAAATCCAGCTTCAGAGAAATGTTTTCATTTTTTCTAAATCAAATTGAATTTTATCTCAAATCATTTGCCCCTAAACAAATAAATATACAATAAAATTCTTCAAACAATAAAAAACCAAAAATTGAATAAAAATTTGGTTGTAATTGAATTTTTCAAATTTTCACATTCTGATGATTTCAATTACCAATTTAATTATCAACAATTTAATTCTTGGTGGGGGAGGGGGCGGAGGGGAAGTGGTTCAAATGTTTTTATTAATCGATGATTGATTTAATTTGAATTGGAGTGACCTGGACACGAGTCAATTGTTAATTTAAAAAAATCAAACGGCAAAATGGAATGAGAGAGAATCACATGTTTCACGACCGCATGGACAGGTTCTTGACCATGACAGGATGCCACAAGGACATTCAGCAAGACAAAAACCACTAGAACGGTACGAGAATTCCTTCGATTTTCCCCCACGTGCGGAGAAATACCGCAATAATTATTTATTCTCACAATTAAAAAAAAGAAGCACCGAGCGCTCTTTTTTTTCGTTACTCGCCTCCAGGAATTTTAGCGCAATAAATCCTAATGTCCGGATAATTAGAATCATGGGATTGGCTGGAATTTCCAGACATTTTTCAACCATGAAATCGATATTTTTAACAAACAAATCCGCTACCTCACTTACATAATAAAATACGAACGATAATTAACAATCAATAAATGTCAATGAATAAAAATTAAAGCGCTGAATATTCACACAAATTTTATGTACGCTGAGTGAATATTATGAGATATTGTTTATTTATGGGGGTAGCTGTAATGGGGCAGACTTAAATGGCCCGATAATTAATAATAATTAGGGATAATAGAATAAAAATGTGGAAATATCGAGGAACGGAATAAAAACGTTGAATGACTTTTTGGAGGAACGAATTCAGATGCAACAATGGAATTAATTTATTAAAAAAAAGAACTGGACAGTCGAGATTTTTTGTTATTTCTGTCTCATTGATCATGCATGACTTCGGTGTTGATTTCCACTTGTTGTGCGTCATGGCAGCTGTTACAGAGGAAAACAAATAAATAGATGAAATCACGGGGTTTTTTGAGGAGAAGAATTTAAAACTTTGATCCAACTATTAATTCCCGACACGTATCTCATTGTGGTTTATGTACACTGAGACGACCTTGCCACAAGCTTGGCTTTCCGGGTTTACCGGGTGCCGTTGAGAAAAATAAAAAGGAAAATTCACGTTCAATGCGTTTGTTAACTGAATTTTTTCATGCAAAACGCATCTTAATCGCTTGATTTTCCTCTTTACATTCGTTTTCTCGATTAAATCAGTGTCAACCTGTCATTACAGTAATTAATACGTTCCAATGGGTAATTGAGAGGACACATGCTTAATTGGTGCTCATGTTATCGTCATTTCCGGTTGAATTAAATGCACGGATTTTTCTTTGTGAGCAACTCTCATCGATTAACAAATAAATAATTCCCAGTTCTAATCAGAAAATTATTGATTGGATAAATTAAATTTTTTGAATTATTCTTCCCAGTGATTCACTAGAATGACATTAATTCCAGTTTCTCCAGAGTAAATAAATAATAAATAATGAGAGGGGAATGGAATAAAAACGAGGGGAAATTAGTGGATTAAATTGTTTTTGGTGCAATGTTGTTAATTATTCACGCGATGATGTACCAACGGGTTTGATGCATCAGATTGAATTTTTCGTTGAAACTGCAAGTGGTCAAACCGGTTTGGCGTTTAAAAGGAAGACCACGCGTTGAAAAAAAAAAAATATGCGGTGGGAGAATGAATTGGGAAGTCCTTGATGACCGTTGATGACCGGACGGACAGGTCCACAACCACGTGCTCGTTCCAATGACAATAGCTGCTTGATCCATATTGTTTTTCATTATTCCGTCATGTAAATACACCTATTGTGTTCAATAATCCCACCTCAGCAGGAAAACCTGCCCTCACCACATCTTTATAAACAAAGATCATTTATTAATCTATAAAACTAAACAAAATGCTGGAATCCCTTCAACTCTTTTATCTTAATCACTAAATCCCAAATTATCTCCTAATTCGTAAATAAATAAACAAAATATGATATCGATTATATATTTTTTTTCACGGAATCGATAATCGAAATGAATTTCTATTCAGATTTTTCGAAGAAATCTATCGAATGGGAAAATACTCATGGAACGACGAATCGAGTTTTATTGATTTTAGAATTAAATAGATTGCACGATATCGCCGTGAAGGAGTGATCAATTCCGATGTAAATATCTCGCGGTAAATTTCCATACGAATTCCCAGTTTGCTCATCTCTTAGGAATATGAAATATAATGTTAGATCATCAAATCATTCCACCCCATCTAGGAAATAAGAGTGTATCATTAGATCTCGTCGGAATGAATTTTGTTCGGAAAAATGATTGAGGAAGTATTTGATTGCTTGTTAAATGATCTGAAACAGTATATTAAATTCCTGGAAAGTACGTCACGGGGACATTTACGCGAGGGAACCCCATCTCCAGTCTGTCGATAAATTTTTAAAACCATCTTTGATTTTTTATTGAGTCAACGTGCGAAATTCCTCGAGATTTAGATGACATGGGAATACCTGCAGCCGCCATTTTGTTACCCTAAATCATTCCATTTATTTATTCCATTCCATTTGTTCAGACATTTATTAATCGGTTTATTATTTATCATTTTGGGATAATATATCGGAATCTGGTGCATTCTGAATGCACTAAAAAATTGATTTGACCCACGGAATTGACCCACACCATTTCTGACTATTTATTATTCCAAACCCATAAAATTCCATTCTTTAAACATTATTTGCATTTATATTTTTCACAGACCGATTTGATATGTATTTTTGAAATGATTGGGGGTGGAATGCGTGGGGTATTGAGGGTATAATTGACCCACGGAATTGACCCTCATTAGATCACACCTGCTGAGAACGTAAAATTAATGAAATAAATGTCATTTACGTTTAGACTTTTTACGGATGATTTTGAGATTTTGAAAAATGATCAGGATTGGCGGAGAATGGGACAATTGGGTAGTGACACTGAGTGGAACATCCAGGGTATAAATGACCTGGAAAATTAGCCCACAGCATCTGAGTTGTGAGACCCTCAGCATTAGGGTGGGGAGAAGAGCTCGTGGGGCAGTTGAAGGCTATAAATGCCACAAACGAACCACAGACTACTTACTGGAAAGAGTCGTGAAAGACTAACCAAGCGTGTGATGACGATGAAGCGGGTTTCTCCCCGTAGAAGTCATCCGGTACCACAAATCACGAACTTTCGGTTGTACAGTGCGTGTGGAAGACGCGCAACAAGTGTTCAAACATTGTTTTTTCTTTCGTAATTTTACTCAGGGGAGAGTGTGTGTTAACTCATTTTTTTTTATAAAATTCCTGTGTTATTTTGAGACAATTGTGGATTTCTGTGGAATTCTCTTGTGCAAGTTCATTGGAGTATTCTGAAAGACTGACGTGAGTACTTGAAATATCGTCAGTCTAAATAAAATAGATTGTTTATTCCATTTAAATACCTCAGAATATTTTTTTCAAATCATTAATTTTTCAATTTTACCGCTTTTATTTATTTTGAAATTCATTTTTTTTTTTCATTGCAGCTTAAATGCTAAATAATTAGCATTTTTAATAAAATCGTTGAGTTTTGTTGAATAATTTAGAATTTTTCTTTGTAAATCAGATTTTTCTGATTTGAATGACTTTTTTCTAGAGCAAGTTATGCAACATTTAAACAAATTTGTAATGTAAATTAATTAGTGAATGGGTAATAATAGCCTGGGATCAGCGTGAATCCATAAAACATACAAATCTCTATTATCTAAGCTGTTGTAAACACTCAGCTAATTCCTAAGTCTCCGTATACATTCCCCAATCGTAATGCTGTCGCAGTGTCATCATTGAAAATTGTAACTGAACTGAATCTAAACATCTTCAAGGTTTTCACAGGTAGGAGGCAATTAGTCTCTCACGGAAACGAATCGATTTTCCCGTTTGTGTACATTAATAACTATTAATTAATATTCATACGCCTGAGGGCAGGATTACACGTGAATTAGTGACAGCCGGTCGTTTACTTCTCATTATCAATTTCAGAGGATCGATATTTTCTACCACCGGTCATTAAATCTTCAATTAAAAAGTCATTCACGGATAAACAACTGACGAAAATACCAGAATTCCATTTGAAATCTCTAGAAGAATTCCTGAATTTATTTGAATATATTAATTTACGGTAGAAATTCACTCTCACTTCGAGGTTTTCAATTGTATTTTAACATTAATATAATTTTTTTTAGGTGATAAGCAATAGTCGTATATTTGTCAAGTCGAGGAAAACTCATTGTTGAAAGACAAATACCTCCTGATAATAGTTTTTGTGTCCTCAATTCTTGTTTTTATTAGCGAAGTCTCTTAATAGATTACGAGCACTTGAGCGGTAAAAATAAAATCATTAAGTGTCGATTTTTCTTGGTGAACAGAATAAAGTGAATCGATTTGGTTATTTTTCCCATTATTTCCATCTATTTCCGAACCATTAGGACTATTATTCATTATTTTATTTTCTAACTTCAAAGTTCATCTCAAAAATAATAGAATACGTAATGCAGTAATTGAATTAGGTCAATTACTCGTATATGCATTCCGCGGATCGATCGATAAGTTATCGCGATTGTAATCGATAGTTTAATATTTAGCGACTCTGATTCGATTTTTTTATTTATTCCGACTGACAACAGATTTTTTTGAAAAAAAAAAACTTGGATTGTCACTTCAAGAGGATTTAATTGAAATAAGATCCAGCAAATAAATTTCTCACGAATGAAAACGGATGTGCGTCATTTTTATTTATCAATTTTTTTCTATTGGAAGACGAATTAAAAATAATTGAGTGGTGGATTAATTAATTTGGAGTTGCTTGGATAATTTAATACCTTTTTAAATTTTTTATTTTTAGAAAAATTGAACAATGACAGTGGCAGTGGAGTCATCAAAGGCGGAAGAGGGCGAGGGAAAAATGAGAATTGAAACATTCGACGATATTTTACCGCACGTCGGAGAAGCTGGACTTTATCAATTGATTTTATTCCTCATCCTCTTGCCCTTTACCTTCGTCTACGCTTTTCTCTACTTCACACAATTTTTTCTGACTCTAATTCCAAATGAACACTGGTGCACCGTTCCAGAACTCGATGGGTGGAACCTCACAGATAGTGAAAAGTATGATAAAAATAAAATTCATCCACTCCCAACAATATTTATTTTTTATTGATTTTTCATCCATCAATATTTTTTATCGATTATTTCAACACGTTATTTCCAGAATTTCCATTTGTCGTTATAAAAATAATGAATAATTACTGCGCAATTTCAATTGGAGGAGATAATTAAATAAATGAGAATTACAACTCATTATTGAATGACTGAAGTGAATTTGGTGTTCGTGTCATTTTTTTTTTATAATCTCATGACCATTCAGTGCCAGAAATAATTTCATGTATTGATAAATAAAAATGGATAATTATTATCTATTACTCGAGAAATATCCACACGAGGCGAGAGTAATTAAGTGACTGGTGGAAATACTGGAGATCTAGCTCGCATGTCGATCAATCGTCTTTTTAAAAATCCCGGGTGTATGCTAATTAATTCGAGTGCAAGGTTGTAGATGATAATTATCTCGTTAACAATGTGGAGGCGAGCGAAATGGAAAGCAAATGTTGAACGAGGATAATTGGTAACAGATTTACAGCAGCTGTTCGTTAATCTGATGACGATTTTCCATTCGTAATATTAGGAAGTGACAAAATTTTTCCATTAATTCCTTTAAAAAAACTCAATTACCAAATGATTTCGCTGAATTTCCATCGATTGGTCAATTAGTTCACGAGTATTTGACTATTCATTAAGTCATTTTTAGCGTAAAAATCGCTATTGTGGGTTAAAAAATTATTTTTCTATGATTACAGAATTGCTTTATCAATTCCATTAGCAAATTCGATAGAGAGACAAGCAGAGGGTGCAACTGAATTTTCGAGATGTCAAATGTATGACGTGAACTTCACAGAAGTCATGTTATCGGGTATCAAAGTGCCTGATCCTTCGTGGGGTGTAAGACCCTGCGCAAATGGATGGAGTTTTAATTTCAGTGCTATCCCCTACGCCTCCATTGCAGCCGAATTGGAATGGGTTTGTGATAAAACTTACCTCTCCTCAGCTGCTCAATCAGCTTTCTTCGTTGGTAGCATAATCGGTGGATTCATCTTTGGATACATAGCTGATCATTATGGAAGAATTCCCGCCCTCGTGTCATGCAATGCGGTTGGATTTTTTGCATCAGTGGCAACAGCATTCTGCAACAGCTTCTGGACTTTCTGTCTAGCCAGGTTGATCGTTGGAACTTCATTCGATAATTGTTTCAATATTCTGTTCATTATTAGTGAGTTCATTACTTATTATTTGTCCCTCCCCGATTCCCAGAACATTCCCATTTATTTTTTTCCCTCAATTAATAAAGAGATAAGCTGTAGAAAAAAAATTATGTGAATTGATTGGATCTCTGACATCTGATGATCAGATAATTTCAAATTAATTTCAATTAACTTCCAGCGATCGAGTACGTGGGACCCAAGTACCGTACCCTAGTAGCGAACATGTCCTTCGGAATTTATTTCGCGATAGCCGCGAGTGCTCTTCCTTGGGTGGCATACTGGATAGCAGATTGGAGAATTCTCAGTGTTGTGACAGCAGCTCCTCTGGTCGTAGCTTTCTTCGGTCCCTGGATTGCACCAGAGAGTGCACGATGGTACCTGATGGCGGGAAAAACAGATAAAGCCATCGAGATGCTGAAGAAGTTCGCCAAGGTAAACGGCAAGACCGTTAAACCCGAGATTTACGAGGAATTCGAGAGGAGCTGCAAGGAGATGATCGACAAGGACAAAAAACTCAATAAATACACTGTCCTTGATCTCTTCAGGATGCCCAGACTAGCCCGAATCACAATTGTCCTCGTCATCTACTGGCTTCTCATCATTCTGGTGTTCGATGGTCATGTCTGGAATATGAAACTCCTTCATCCTGATGTATTCACTTCTTTTTCACTAGCTGCACTCACTGAACTTCCAGCTGCTCTTCTTCTCGCTATTTTTCTTGATAAATGGGGCCGCAGGTGGATGGGATTCGCATCGATGCTCATGTGTGGAGTCTTCTCCTGGATTGCCCTGGCAACTCCTGAAGGTATTTCAATCAAATTTATGAAAACAAATAAATAAAAAATTAAATATCATCCTCTCAATCAGATATCCTCTGGTGTCAATTCTCCCAGGAGTGTTAATCATCAGACCTGGGGATTGATAAAGATAATTGATACTTGTAATTCTTTTTTTTTTCTCACCGCAACTTTGATCATGAAAAGCCATCTCGTATCCTAGGTGGCAAATCTCCGGGGGTAGTTATATTTTGTCGTCGATCGATAAATTGTATTTCCCACCTTTCAGGTACTGTTACCGTCGCCATGGCAATTCTTGCTCGTCTCGGTGTCAATGTAGCCGCAAATATTGGCTTTCAGTACGCCGCCGAGATGCTACCTACTGTTGTAAGAGCCCAAGGTGTATCACTTATTCACATTATTGGATACTTCGCTCACATAATTGGACCCTACATCATTTACTTGGTAAGATGATTAACTGTTTGTAATTAACTCGTCGCTATTATATACCGTTCGATTTGATAACAGAAGATCAAAGGAGGAGCAATTGCTCGAGAAACCTTTAAAGATAGTCTTCTTACTTTTTTTGGGGGTTCAGTATTTTTTTTTTTCTATTTTTATATTCATTTTTTATGGATTAATGGAGAAAATCGGTTGCGCTTTTGAGATGTCGTTTTTATTTATCGTATATTTACTCTGATTTTTGGCAGGCTGACGTTCGTAAAGAATTACCTCTGATTTCTCTCGGTCTTGTATCCATGGTTGTCGCCTTTCTGACACTAACATTGCCCGAAACCCTCGACCAAGATCTCCCAGAAACACTGCAGGAGGGTAACGACTTCGGAAAGGAACAAAACTTCTGGTGGATCCCCTGTAGATCCTCGTAAGTATTAATGAGAAAAGAAAACTTATCGTCCAATTTATCACAAAGTTTTTCCGCTTATCAACGATAATGTAGATAAAGAGATTAAACCATCATTTATGTTTCAGCTCTCACGAAAAAAGGAAGAAGTACAGAAAGAAAATTGCTGCTGTCAATGCGGGATTCAATCCCGGAAGTCTCACAAAAATCGACTCCACGAGATTATAACGAAATTTATAGACTAGTTCATCAGAAATTATATAAAAATTGAGGCAATTCTCAGCCGATTTGGCAGTAAATGAGTGAAACATCATCAACTCTCGATGAACTATGAATTTTATTTAAAAAAAATCGAAAACTCGAAGGGTAACCATTGAAATCAATTTTCCGCGGGTTTTCTGGTTTTTTTATTTATAGACCGGAAGTGATGGTATACAGTGGGAAGAGTACAAAAAAAAACTCGACGAATTTGACAGAAGTTGAAAAATAATTGACGTAAATTTCCCATCGAATGACTTTTAAACAATCGGCGAACGTCGGAGAAGTGAAATTCTTGGAAAATGCGATTTTAAGGATCAGTCGACAGTTTTCGAAAGAATAATCACCTCACGTCCGATAATTCGCTGATAAAAAAATTCAACGCCCCAACGAATTCGTCAGAGAATTCCACTCGATTTGTGATAAAATTTCTAACAAATTCGTTTGGTTCATTTTTTTTTCATATTTTTACGCAGATGAAAGTCATACTCACGACATTATCCTCTCTTCATTCAGGTAGGATCATTCAGGTACTTACTAGCATCAGTAAATAAAAAATCTGATGAATCGAAATGCGGGAAATCGACGAGCAATTCATAGATTTCTGTCGCATTATCTCGATCTTATCAAATCATCACTCCATCATTAATGTAATAACTGTTGTACAAACAATTTTATGACTCTGTTCAGTATTTTAAATGATTTATCAATTACAGTATATTTCAATCATGATACACGCTGAAAAATAAACAGAATAAAAATTCAATGGACAATACTTTCTCAGTGAATTGATAAATTACAAAATAATTGTTCTTTTATTTTATGATTGAGACAATGAGATCATCGAGAGTGACTATTATGAGCTGAACTTTCCTCGTCCCGAGGTTTTCCGCAGCAGGGGAGGGACCAGAAGCTGTCATTTTTTCCGAAATTCGCACCCTCTTCAAGGGTTTGAGGCAGTCGTCGTCCCCTCGTCTCTGGAAGAAAAAGAACCAAGACAGAAGTTCCCAAAGAAAGGACCCCAACTAGCATCATTGGAAATCCTTCCCAAATGGCAGCCTAAAATCAGATTTCATTCACAATTAAAAAAAAATCTATTGACTCATTCATCAGCAATCAATTGTGCAAAAATCTGGATTAAAATTTGAAAATTTCCATTGTTATGTTGAAAATTCATACCATCGGAACTATAACAGAATTTTCGATAGAAATTGTGAGGGTTTCAGGTGAAAATCGGGTGGTTATTGGGGTTTGAGTGAATAATTGATGATTCCTTACAAGATCAACAATAAATGGTGAAACCGTGTGCCCTATGATACCAAAAACGTGGACCAGAGCAACACCCTGAGCCCTGATGGGTGTGGGCAGTAATTCAGTAGCATATTGAAGCCCTATATTAGCTGCCATGTTTGCTGAGAATCTAGCGAGCACCGATGAAGCCAATTTTCCACCAGCTAAACCAGAGAAAATGTGTATTGGGTAAAATCTTAGTTGATTAATTTTTGTTTTTCAAGTTATTCGGGCTTGCGTACTTGATGGAAGATATAACTCAGCGAAACTGCACGCGCTTATTCCAGCGGCAGTGAGAAATCCACAGAATCTTCTCCCCCAGCGATCCAGGATGAGGGTAACTAGAAGACCCGCAGGTAATTCCGTCGCCGAGGCGAGGGAAAACGATACGAATACGGAGCTCTGCAGGAGTTTCAGAGAATACACGTGGCCATCAAAGCAAATTATCGTGAAAGTCCTGTGAAAATACAAGAGATTACTCAGGTTTCTGCGACGATGGAAATTTTAATCAATTCATGAGTTTCTGGGAATTTCACTTGAATAATAATTCGTCGGAAGTTTAACGTCAGACGTTGGGGAATGATTATTTAATATTCACATGCATTTGGATTTTTTGGTGAAAAAATAAACATTTTTTTATTTTGTTAATTCATTTGGTTGATTTTTTTTATTAGGGTAGCTCGGGGCATTTTTTATTTGCAACGTCTTACCAGAAGGCAGTGGTCAGGATAATGATTTTAATCAGACGTGGAGTCTTGAGGAGATCGAGCATTGATGCTGATTCATCTAGTTTAGTGGCATTACTCGCATTCCGCTGTAAGCAATTATTATAATGACAGGGATGGCTTCATTAAATCCCGGAAGAATGGATAATCACTCGTACAGCGAAAGAAACTATTATTCTCGCAACATACCACGTACCACGTAAATATCGTAGATCCTGGGGTCCGGACTCTTTCCATTGGCTTTCGCTATTCTCTTGAGGTTTTCCACTACTTTGTCCCATTTCCCATGGGACGCATACCATCTATAAAATATTGGGACTAAAAATCAGAAGATCCAAGATTAAATTATGACTTCGTGGGGAGAAAATTTATTTTTCCCCCCCGATGTAAACAAAATAAATTCGCTGTGATTAAATCTATTTTATTGAATCCGTCAAATCGATTGCTGTAATAAATCGATGTAGTCAATACACGAATTGTTTCCATCGAAGTGAAATACGAAATTCTGTTTCACAACATTTCGAGTTATTCGAGAGGACATGTGTTTTTATTGGATTTCGTGTCGGAATTTCATTCGGTAACTCGAGTAAATAAATACAATTCACTGATATTTACTTTAACCTCGAGGTGAGTGGAAAGAATTGCAAATATCAACTTACCGTGCACTTTCTGGTAAAATCCAGGGTGTGAAGATACCGATTGCCATGGGAACTGAAACGACGTAAGCAAGATGTCTCCAATTGGCGATGTAGTAAGCAGCCCAGGGTAAAAGAGTACTTCCAATAGCAAAATGAATACCAAAGGCTATATTGAATACAAATGTGCGACGGTGGACTGACATGTACTCAACAACTGCAATGAATATTCAATAGAATCCTTAAATAAAAAATGGAAATTCCAATTTTTGCAAAATTGAACGAATCATTCCACGGAATTCCTCAATAAAATATTTATCGTTTTTTTTTTCAATGACAAAAACCACTTGCATGCAACAATTGATTCAAGAAGTCTCAACGGCAATTTAACTATCGGTTATAAAATTTTATTAGACTTGCGGTTATGCGGTGAGAAATAATCCTCGAGCAGATGATTTTGTACCTAGGATCAGAGGGATGTTGATGCAATTTTCGTACGCAAGTCCAGAAATAAATCGACAAAGGGCGAATGTTGTGAAGCTGTTGGTCCAGGCAGTGGCAATTGTTGCGAGAAAGCCGACGATATTGCAGACAACGAGAGCTGGTACACGACCCCGATTATCAGCTAGCCATCCAAATAAAAAAGCACCTAGTATCGAACCGAGGAAAAAAATTACCTGAGCTGTAGAAATCAGGTACTCCCTGGTGCATACCCAATCCAGCTGATTAACAATAAACAGTTAATTCGATTCTCTTTATTGTTGAGAGCTGGGATAAATGCCAGCATTATGCAATAATTATCGTACCTCGCTGCCAACGCTGTCGTAAGGTACCACAGATTTGTTGTACTCCCAGTGATCACACGGTATTAATTTTTCCGTCTGCCACGCAGCAGCTGTTAAATTATTTTTCTCCAACAATTCCGTAAAATTCAGATCCTTGCGGTTGCACTTATCGTAGTACGGGTATTTAGATGATGATGGAATTGATAATCTCACTCTGAAAATTGCGAAGGCAAAATGGAATTATCAATTTTATTCTAAACAATATTATGATTTGTAATTGCGAGTGAATTCTCAGGAGTGGGACTGGATGAGATAAATCATTACCTCTCGTCCATCGTCAGGTTGACTCCCTGGAGCTCAGGTACACGACACCAGTGCTCTTGTGGCACAAGTGTGAGAAAAAATGTTGAGAAATAGAGATTAGCATATGTTATGCAAAATGGAAACAGCGCAAATAGCAAGTACCACTGGTATTTTCCAAAATCTCCAACGTATGGCAAAATATCGTCGAATGTTTCCAATTTTTTTTTTAATGCTGTCCTCTCGCTTGGCTCCATCTCCGAATTTATCTTGAACTCTTCCTTCATGTCTCGATAATTCTAATGCATCAATTTTTCATCTGCAATTGAAAAGCAAGTGCGACTCGATATGAAATATTAATAAGGAATAATCAATCAGTCTTCGCATTTAGTAATCAATTACTGGAGCAATCGAATTTCACTGGCTCATTCTAGCCTGTTGTTCCGTCAATTCCGATTCATCAAGTTGAATGCGTCACCATTTCGTTTCAAACTCGTGTGTCTCCTCATGAATAGCTTCAATTAACAAATCAATCGACAATTTTTATGACATTTTAATATAATCTTCAGTGATTTTTGCGGTAAAAAATTACAACCCTCAGGTTGATTTATTGATCAAACAATTGCATCAGTTCGATTATTTTTTCTTCATACGTCAGAAAAGTTCCAGAGAATGATGCATGATTATTTGGTGATGTAAATTATATCGAAATTTAATGAACCATATCAGCGATTACTAGTCCTGAAACCCCCGATCTTGAGCTTATTACGATCAAAATACAAACATTCATCCACTATCGCGACAATTAACGAGTGATAAGAACAGAACGGACAGTCTGGCACCAACGAAACATGCACTTTGTAGTCATTAATGGTAAGCATGAATGGCATATAATTTTTATCCACCACTTGATGATTCTATAAATAATTCATGGAAATTAATAACAATATCGAGATAACGATAATCGGCCTGACAGTTTTTTAACGACCCAATGGCAAAGAGTTGCGAATGTGGATTAACAATAATTCAACAAGATAAGAGCTGCACACGTCATTGAATTGCGAGAGATTTTTTTTTAATGTACGTGAATCGATGGATTAGGAAATTGAATGAGATTTTTTTTTTTAATGCCCAATTGTATAGGGCAATCACACATGCCGAACACCTGCCTTCGGCGAACAGGAATTCCTTGGTTTTTGTATTCATGAATGCGATGAGATAAAATTGAAAGGCTCCAACTTACGATTGTTATTGTAACGGTTTCTTCCTTGAATCAATAAATATATGATAATATCAATTGTTTAAAATATATAAATAAAAATTTTAATTCATTTGAAGAGTCGAACAGAATTAATTCTCGCGGCTTTATCCACAAATGTTACGTCTATGGATTTATAATAATTCAGAATATTTTATAATTAATGGAAAATTATTCTAATTGCAGATCCAGAAATTTTGAAGGATTTCTCTTTCAATAATTCGGCGTTTTTTGTAATAAAGACTTAGTTAATTAGTTCAGAGGAAATTAGTAATTCGGAATGTTTAAAGTTATTGATCTGCGGTAATGGGGGAAATAGAGAGATAAATATTTTTGACTTACGTAAATTGATTAACAATTTTTTTCGCACTATTTTTATCAGATTTTCGGCGTCGTAACAGTCGCGATGACGATGTAACACATGTCCGTACGGAATGACTTAACGGTTGCGACTGGTTTGAGACTTTTTATTCTCGGCTCAAAAGTCGCGAGACCGGCAGGAGGAGACACTATCTCTTTCAAAAATATAATCCGGGGCCCTTGAAGATTCACGAAAATTCTGGAAAGCTATAATGTTCCCTTGACCTAATTACCCACGAAATTTATAATGAATTATTCATTAAAAAATACTTTGTGCGTTAATAGATTTATAATTATTTCAATCAACTGCTGCGAATTTCATGGAAAATAAATTTTAATGTTTACAACTGTAATATACAATGCATTAAAAATAATCAGTAATGATTAGCGATTATAGTTATTAACAATTAACGGTGTGAACACTGATCGAAATACGATACTGAGTGATACAGAATGTTAAAATGTTATTGTATTCGATTACTCGGCGTCCACTTGCAAAACACCTGTTGACGTTTTAATAATTCCAATTATATCATTTTATTTTCGTTTAATCGTACAATCCTACAACAAATTATAATTTACATATGGATGCGTTCTAATTTCGTTTACTCCGAGAATAAAAACTATTTTCTGAGCTTCGAATCTGTCGTACATATTTTTCATCCATCGAAAAATATCTAAATCAGACAACCGAAACGAAGTGCCAACGAGTGATTCAAACTGATTGATTAACCTGTGAATCGATCAATCAAAGAATATCGTGAAGTGAACTGAAGTTCAGATATGAGTTCTTAAAGTGGATGTTGAATTAATGCTTTGATTATTGGGAGAGCAATTAATTAAATTATATCTACCAGGTATTTGTGACTTTTGTCATCAAAATTCAGTAGAAAAATCTGAAACCGATAGAATTATAACACGACAGCTTCAAATTATTCTATTCAATTCATTGATACGTGACGACGAGCTTTTCCCTTTATTTTTTCGATGCAAGTCACAAAATATCGATCAAAATATCATTACAAGGATTATAGAAATTCTCAGAGATACGCTATGCATAATTTTTGACGTGAGAGAGTAAAAAAATTTGATAATTGCAATTCTATCCTTAAATCACAGCCTGACGACCTCGACAGGTGAGCTGGGGGCCCCTTTTCGCGACCTAATACTAGACCTCTGGATCATGCTGCTCCTGAAAGCTTCTCCACGAAGTGATGTCCCAAAATTGCTCCTCAAGCTGCCAGTCCTGTAGTGTCTGATGATTTCAGGTCTCTGTTTCTCATCCTCCGCTTTCCTAAAGAGAGCGCACCATTGAAAAATCAAATTTATATCCGACCACGCAAAAAAAAAAGAATTCCGTTACTCACTTCATCAAACAAGGCATGTCCCACAATCCCTGCTCCTTCCCGAACTCCTCCCCATCCTGGAGAGTCTGTGGCAAGTCCTTATCAAGAGTCTCGGGTAGCAATAACGCAAGAATTCCCCCAACAATACCAAAAACCCCAAGAAGTAAAAGCGGAAGAATAGGTGAGATAATGGCGATGTAAACGACGAATGGCGCTGCTATACTAGCAACATATCCCATGGTATGGATGAGGGCAACACCCTGAGCCCTCACCACCGTCGGCAGCAATTCTGCTGCATACTGCAGTCCAATATTGTACGATATGTTGACGCAGAATCTACCCAGAATCGCAAGCGATGCTGCATACATGTCTAGAGATTTCGATTAAGAAATAGAATTCAGCAATTTTTTTTTTACATTTTTTAAAAAATTTTATTTTTTTTTATAAAAAAATTTTTTTTTTATATTAATTTTTATTGGAATGCGTTGAGAAGTGGGGACTCACTATTTGTGACAGCACAGGCCCAGATACTGAATATTCCAGAAACAACCATTGAGCCACACGCAAGCCACCTGCGTCCCCATCGATCAAGGACTAGTGTCAATAACGTGTCCGCAGGTAATTCAGTAGCTGCTGCTATTGTAAATGTCACGAAAACGTTTAAGCCCAGGTTGTCGACGTTACGCACGTGACCGTCGAACACGAGGGATATTGCCATCCTGTGGAAAGAAGAAATTAATCAAATTCAGTCAACATCCCCGGAAAGACTGCTCGCGAAAATTCAAACAGCGAATTCTCAGCTAAAAAACAAGGGAAACGACGCCAGAATGGTTTTATAAAATTGTTCACATTCCAAGAACAAAATGAGACTAATTTCCAGTCATTAATCGATAATGAGTCATTTTAATCATCACTTAAAGGTGCGAGGTGGAGACCCGCCGTGTGGGTGGCGCCATCTTGGAGGGGGTGTTCCTAAAGTGACGTATTGTTGCCGAAATCAGGGACTTTGATATGGAATAAATATGAAAAAGGAGAAGAAAATTGTAGTCGTAATTAGGGAATTGATACTAACCAAATGATAATTAATAAAATAGTAATTCTACGGAGTCGCGGGCTCTTGAACAGATCAATGACTGAATATCCGTTCTCAGCTTCCTCCGCCTTTCTAGCTCTCTCGCAGCTTTCCTAGAATAAAATCAATGGCTGTGAATCAAGATTTATTGAGTCATTAGGATAATTACCTTGAAACGTCGATACACGCTGGCGGGTACTCTGGTGCCGTTGATTCTCTCAAACTTCTTCAAGATCTCAACGGCCTTGTCGACTTGACCCATACTAACTAACCATCTGGCGCTCTCTGGTACAAACCAGGGTGTTGCAATTGCCAGTAACAGTGGTAATGATGTTGCTATGCAAGTCATTCGCCAGTCAGCGAGAAAATATGCAATCCAGGGGAGAATGCATGCCGCGAATGTGAAGAACAAAGCTATCGACATATTCGCTACGAATGTTCGCCATTTTGGTCCCACATATTCAAGAACTGAGAAAAAAAATGTTTTTTTTAAATAAATTTTAATTCTATATTTTTTTTATTTAAAAAAATGTTTAATCGGATTTTTTAAAGAATATTGCTATGTGTATTGGAATTATTTGAAAAATTATATATATATATATATTTGTATATACATGAAAAATTTTCAATTGAATTCTTTTTTAATTACTTTTTTTGTGTTTTTAAATAAACATCACTGTTTTGAAGAAATATGATTTTATAGAATAATTATCTTTGTGGAAACTCAGAAGGGCCTTGAATTAATCTTTGAACCTGTCAGAGACAGAACAATAACCAAAAGATTAATCTGAGAACCGTTAATTGTCAGAAGGTCGCCAGAACCGCCGCGGGTATTTATTTTTCACAATTCCATTGTGAAATCCATCCAATTAAGATAATGATGGAAAAATGACTAGACGATACGTCACATCGACGCATCATCAGTACCGGGAAAGGATGAATTACGGTTCATTCACTCTCAATGCATTACGCAAATTTCATTGGACTTGTCGATGAGACAATCAGTTGCTGATGAAAAAATAATAAAATGTTTGCGCAACTAGAAAAAATTATTTCAAAGAAGAGGATTATTCGGTTATTTGATAATTTAAGAATTGCAATTGTTAATTATTTTGCAGAGCGAACTAGGGGAAAATCCCAAGGACTTTGAAAGAAATCTTTAATGTTTATATTCTGGGTAATTAGTTATCGAATAATTGCTGCTGTTATGAATTATTCGTTCATGTCGTTTGCAATGGGAAATATTTTCACATGACAATTCGTTTCGTGCACGTGCGCTCGTTAAATTGTAACGAGGAAATTGGATATGGAAGAGTGTCGAGTTGTTCTCCACTGTCACACGGGTATAATTATACAGTATCGCCAATTGTAAATGTGTAAATAAATAATGAAAACGTGAAAAAAATATCGATAATTATTTAATTGCTTGTCCATTTGATTCCAGAGGAGACAATTAAAATACTGGATAAATGAATAAACTCGTTAGATTTTCCCCTATCAATTATTATCAATCAAGTAATCAACAGCTGAAAGTCCAATGACCCCGTTTTGATCTCGTAAAAGTCAACAATTTCAAGATGCAGTATTGGATAAAGCAGATAATCTCGTGGTTAATGAGTTGACGACCCTGACTATGACAGGTACCATGAGCTAATGACGAGAGAATAGAAAAAATGATCATTGAGATTAAAAAAATGAGGAAAGGAGAGTGAAGAAACCAATTGGATCGGAAAGACTTTGGGTGTGACCTTCACTTCCTCTCGATTCGAATGTCGCCGGAACTGGAGAAGGCGCTATTTTAATGTACAAGTACAATTGCAGGTGAACACTAATCGTACAAGTGTGACGGTCTTTTTTCCCTTCCTCAACTATCCCCAAGGTCGCTGTCACCGCCTACATTCGCAGGTTTTTTTCATTTGCAATTGTCTTTTTTTTTTAAATTCCCGAAAAATTCCCGAAAAATTCCCGAAAAATTCCCGAAAAATTGCTATTCACCCATTTTACGTAATTTTCCATAAATTCTCGTCCAGATTCGAATTACAATTGTAACCGCAATTGAAATCCATGATTTATAGAAATTAAATGATTAGATGTTAATGCAAAAAATAATTTAAAAAGGTAATTTAATTATTGAGGAGATATTTTGGTGGTGAATTGATGATTTTAATTACCTAGGATGTACATCATTGTGAAGCAATTATCGAAGGCGAATCCCACGAAAAATCGGCAGAGGGTGAAGAGCCAGAAATTGGTGGCGAGTGCTGTGAAGCATCCGGCAATGCAGCCGACAATGTTGCATCCAACAAGTGCGGGAATTCTTCCATATCTGTCAGCTATGAATCCGAATATCAATCCACCAAAAATTGCACCCACGAAGAAAATACTTTGAGAGATAGTGGGCAATGCCGCCTGCTCGCAGACCCAATCGTACTTAAAAAAGAAAGGAATCAATATTAAAAATAAAAAATTATCATGAATTTTCATGAATTTCCATAACCTGTACCGACTAATTTTAATATTAAATAAATATAAATTTATAAATATTATTATTACACTTGCAATTGGAGAAATCATAAATAAATATGAAATCTCAGTGGAATTGTTAATTGCGAATAAATAAATCAATTAAGAAAATCAATAATATTCTTTAACTGTCAGACGGAATAAATAATTTGGTGACATTTTTTAATCGAATATAATAATATAATTAAAATATAATTAAATAATAAAATATAATTAAAAATTCAGAGGAATTGTGACTGAAGTCATTTGTTGCAGCAATAATATTTTTAATTTGTTGGACAAATAAAAATTTTTCAATTATCAGGATTTACCTGAGATGCAACTGTTTCGTACGGTACATCGGTATAATTGTACTCCCATCCAAATTGGCATTTTTGCGTCGGCCATGATGGATCGGCAATTAAAATTGTTCTGTTCGCCAACAATTCCGTGAAATTAACACTGTACATGAAGCATTTTGAAAAGCCCAAGGAACTCGCCTCATCGCCATCACGTGCTGGTGGTATTGTCAGCGCAATTCTGTAATTGAATTCATCGTGAATACAAAATTCATCGACATTCATGTCCTTATCCAATCGGTTCTTCCATATTTAAATTAGAAAGGAATGATCGGTATCGATGATGATTGCAATTTAATTGATTCCTCATTTATCCTCATCAATCCTTTTTTCCCATCGTGTCCTTGACTTTTTAAAATTATCACGCAATTGACTAATTGATTAGCAATTAATTACACTCCCCCGATTTTTCACTGGACTCCTTCAGGCGCGCCTTTGCATTCCATTTCATAAAACAAATCGCAGAAGAATGCCAACAATAATGGGAAAACAATAACAAATTCCTTTACAACTCAGGAATTTCTTATCAATTAAATTGTTATCAATTTGCGGAAAAATTATCGAATTATTATGTTTTCCAAATATTCACATAAATATTCAACCATTTTAATTAATATCAATAAACATTCACGATCCCATCAATTTACATTATTCAAATTTACATAATTATTAATTATTCAGTAAAAAATGCAATTAATAATGACATCGATCGTCTGATTTTTTTTCGATTGATTAAATGTGGAATTTAAAGCGATAATTCTTGAAATTAATTAAAAATTGGAGGGGGCGGTAATTGCGGGGAATCTTCATGATATTTTTTTTTAATGCACTCGACATGAAATTACTCGACATTAAACGTAACACTTGATGTCGAAATACGCGTGAACGCATTTTTTTGCCTTCACGCTCTCATTGGTTATGCGAAGGTTTTGCAGAGGCGATTATTCAATTGAAGACAAAGAAAATCAATTTTCGTACATCGACTGACTGACATGCGTCCACGTCAGTGCGGTAATTAGATTTTTAATTATTACTGAGGTATCAGTGGTTTCTCGGAGAATTTTTTCTCAATGGAAATGACGAGAAAAAAAATACACGGGGTACAGAGGAATGTGGAAAATCATTGCGGTATTAATAGTTTCTTGAACTTTCATTCATTATCGCAAGGATTGCTTAAGGAATTTGTAATTTATGCTGAATATCAATGAAATAATTTTTTTTTTGTCGCAAAATCAAGTCCGCGGAGGAAAACGAAAAAGGCTGCAGTCCGCATCTTCAGTTTTTGAGGAATACCTTGAAATCCGAGAGAGATAACGAATTTTTTGGTATAACCTTTTTTGAAGCCTGAAATGACAGCTATGAAAAAGGTATCCATGAAAATTTCGGTATCTGTCTTAGATTCCGAGGAATTTGTTTGATTATTCAGGAGTTATTGAAATTTTGTGAATTAATTGATTGGTAAATCATCGATTTATCAATCAATCATTGACGGATCTTTTTTTGTCTTGTCTTCAGGAAAATGTCATGGGATTTTGCATTGCGTTTGAAATATTCATTCAGAATTCAAGGTGACATTTCGTTGATTCGATAAAAACACGATAATTTTCACACTCGACTATTTGAAATTCCGTATTTATCAGTTTACTCTAGAAATTGCGGTAATCTGACATTTAACCGGTACCAATGGCGAGGAAAATTCATGGGGCGATGGTGAAAAGTTCAGGAGGAATAAATAGAAACTATTTATAGCTCCTGAATTTCCACGGGTCGCAAAATCTGCAAGGGCGCTAGTCCGTAAATTCAAAAGAATCAATAAATTTTTTGAATTTCCCTCCATTAGCCCTTGGGAATCCCAAAAAAATCTGATGATATAATGATATATTTAATATCGAGAAAAAGGACCTCAGAGATTTTCTTGAGAGAAATTCTCGTAATCACCTTGGCCCGAGTAATTTTTCATATTTTTATTATTTATCAACATATAAAACTCCGTAACACATACACGAGCATTTTCCTTCATTAAAAACCAATATCAACGTCCACCACAGCGTAAGTAAATTGCCAATAAAATTAGCATGCAAGTGAAGCAAGGCGAAGTACAAAAAAGAAAATCAATAAGTGTTATAAAAATATCCATCAGGGGTTATCACTGTGAGAGGACTTTCCAAGTTCAGATTATTAAATAAAAAAAAAGTCATTGTTCCGGCAATGATAACTCCGATCAATGAAGTAAATTTTGCATTCCAGCTCTTCCATTCCGCCTAATTAATCTCTGTAATTGTGATTATTTAGGATACAAACGCGTGTCAACTACTGGATTAATTAATTGTTGACGTGCGGTAGAATAACGCATATTTCTGGAAAACTCATCGAGATGTTTTAATTGTTCTTAATTTGTCCTTGAGATCTGCTTTTTTTCAAGACCATTTTGTTTTCGTATGTTTTGAAATTGAAATAGATAATTAATTGACACGACAAAAATTCAAAAAATCATTTTTTATAATTTAATTATGCGAGATGAAAAAAAAATCATGCAAATGCACTTTCACAGGTGAAAATCCGCGGATTTCTAGTAATTAACCAGCGAAATCGACGGCTTGAATTTCAACTGGCAATTAATTCCGACCGATCGATGACTCGTCATCATCAATCCACAAAATCGACCCCTGGAGTTCTATATCCCAAGGTGCGCTGATACCTGATCGACAAATTCATCAGGAGATTAAATCGGCTATGGAGATTGTTATCGGTATTAATCAGTAGCGAATCATCTCCCTTAATCATCTCACCTCTGCTGATCCGTGAGATTCTCAAGACCAGGCACCCGACACCAGTGATCAGCTGGTACCAGAGTGATAAATATCTGACTGAAGTAGACCCAAGCGACGAAAAAAGCAAAAGGTACCATGAGGACGAAGAGAATCTTCTGGTAGAGTCCAAACTCCCCAACATAAGGAAGAAGATCATCAAAGTCCATGTCATTGCCGTCATCCTTTCCCTTTTTTTCCACTTTCTCCACCTGATCCTGAGTCAATCCCTTGGAGCCATTGGGATTCTCCTTGAGGACCTCGTTGCCCTCCTTGGGGCACTCCATTATTTAATCTGATTCTTTTGGACTTGAGTTCTTTTTTGGAATTTGAGTTCTTATCCGGAGGCTTTCACTTCACTTGGACTCTCACTCTTTTCACCGACTTCCATCTCACTTTTTTAAAATTTTTTTATGATTTGTTGACTGATTGATGCTGATGAATTATGACTCCCTAACTCCACTGCTTCGGCTCGACTCGTGTTCACTCTTTATCGGCACCGGCACTAGGTGATTTTCCCCCACCTATTTTTTTTTTCTCGTCAATATGAAAGAGAATTCAATGTTTTACGGGGATTTATCGGAGGTGAGAAGTTCATTGGCACAAATTGTCCAATCACTTTTGCTTCTTTGGATTCGAAAAAAAAAATCTTAACTTTTAATTCTCATCATATTCGTCATTTTTTATTTAAACATGAGGAAATTGGAAAATGGAAAAAAATCTGATGAGATTATAGAAAATATAAATATTATAAATATTTTTAATTTCTACTTAAAGTCTATTGTTTATTAATTTCAGTATTTTTCTTTCAATTTTTCTATAACCCTCTGGAATTTTCTGCCGGGAAATTCCTTTCCCCTTTTTTATGAATATTTGTAATTACATTTGTTATGGTTTATTTAAAGAGACAAGTGAGCGGAAATTTATTCTGAATTTTCAGCGACAAGATGTCAGCGGAATTTTCCATCAAAAATTGATGCAACATTTTTTTTAATACTCTGAGATAATATTGTAGACGACAGTTGAAATAGTTTTGCTTTGTTCACACGTACGTCGAGTTATAAAACCCGGAAAATTGATGTTAAAAATATTACGAGAGTGAATCCTGAGGATTTTTTCATCTTCATGTATTATTACGAAATTAAACAGCGATTTCAATTAGGGGAAATCATTAATCGTTCAGTCTGCCAATTGTTTGCAGTAATTAATAGTAATAATTGAAGGAGATGTTAAAAATAGATCGTCAGACTAACGACGATGATAAAATTGATAAAACTATTTACTTGTCCTGAAAATAATGGAGAATATTATCACGGGGTAAATGGTTACCTGTTAATCTATTGATTATCAGATCAATAATTGTGTGGTGAAGGATCAATTGTTGTTATCTTTCCGGGAGACGAATTCCCGAGAAAAAAAAAAAGATTTTCCGGGAACGTCAGTGTCATTTACACTTGAGGAATTGCTCGGCATTAAAATTAATTGACCTTGATTAACTTCACTTCCCATTGCAATTAAAAACGCGAAACTGAGGAATATTTTTTTTATAGATCTTCATCTCTCTTTGGTCATTAATGGAAAATTATTTCTACTGATTGATTGAATGCACCCCACATGGGATTAATGAGTAATTGAATCACTTCCTTGCAATTATTTGTTTCAATAAAATGAGGAAAAAATAAGGTCTTGATCGCAGAATGTCATGTGTTCAACAGAAAAATAAATAATTGAAAAATGTAATTAAAGGGAGAATTTAATCGCAAGGGAAAATTTAGTTGGATATTAATTAATTGAGGATTTGAAAAATTGGGAATTAATCGAATGCAATTTTGACAATTAAAAATTTCCGGATGTTGATTTTCGAAAAAGTTTGTTGACACCTCTGTATTCCTAAATTGTCAGAAATTTTTAATTAACAGTTTGCGCTAATTGGAATAGAAAAAACGGCAATTACCCGATCGAAGGAATTTATGAAATTTTTTATTTCCGATTGAACTTGAGATCGACGAATGATTTATATCCACGACAATCGGGTCAATGTAACGTATGAAATAAAATTGATTAAAACGGAGGGAATAAAAAATAAATTTAAGAAATAACGGAATTAATTGTATTAATGTGACAATTCAATGGCAGAATCAGTAAATATACTGCAAAATGGCCTCCAGACTTCAATTTACAATAGTCTTAGCGTCTAGTCATTGAAAGAAAAATCTGGTAGACAGATTCTCCTCTGATCCGCGCTGTAAAATTTTATTTAACAAAAAGTTATGCAAACGGAAGAATGCGCGTAACAGTCGAGATAATTGAACCGTATATCGTATAATTCCGATAGCCCGATTGTCAGGGGAACAATAAACAAAATGTATTCACTCAATAAACAATGACTTCTGGATTTTTAACAGAAATTCCGAAGATCTCCGGTTATCAAGGATTGATTTTTTATTGAGGAATGAATGAGTTTCGCTGAAAATCACTGGGCATTCGTGATTGTTAATAAAAATGGAATATGTTCATGAGTGAACATTGGGAACGTGAGAGTCAGGGGATCAATTGTGGAAACTGTCTTCCGTTTTCAGATTTCAATTGCCTAGGCTATTAGGTGATTCAATATCCTTGCGAAGATGGAAATTTTCTTGTTTTGTCATTGCAAATTATTAAGAGAAATAAAATACCTAGGATAGTGTAAAAATAATTGTAATTATAAGAGAAAAGATGAACAATTCATTTCGGAATTTTTTATTTAATAAATTTCAGGGGATTAATAATTTTTATCAGAAAGAGATGAATCCTCTCGAATTCTCGCGGGGAATGGAATTCTACGAGATCTCAATTAATCAATTACCTAATTAATCATTAATTAAATATTAATCCACCCAAAAAAGAAAAATAAAAAAAATTTAATTAAAAAAACATATATATCGATGCAGAATATTAACAATCGAATATTAATATATCGATATTATGAGGTATCGATAATATATCGACCAGATCGACCCCTCATTCATCACATCGATATATATAACCAGAAAAATCAAAGTTTTGGTTTAAAAAAAGAGAAAAAAAAGAAAAAAATGGGTACAATCGAAATATCGAGGAAAAATATCGGTTTGAATGATTGAAAATCAAGTCTGAATATATCGATATCTCGAACAGTCGATAAGGTATCAAGATTCCTATTCTGTCGTGGCAGACAGAACCCAATGTTAAACAATCGTTCGAGCATTCAATTGTTGCTAAACAATAGCACGCAACCATCCGAATTGTTTAATCAATACAAAAATAAGAGGTAATTTCATTTGAAAATCAACTGACATTTCAACCTGAGGACTTTCTTTGCTTTCTTCCCGCCTTCTGCACTACGAGGTTAGGTTTCTTTGTTGTTATTTCCAAAATAATGATTGCAATACGTACATTATGACGTTTTATCTGAAAAACTGATGGACAACGAGTCAAATGCCCGAATCATTGATTTTTATTTTCGTTTATTTATCGCAGACTGCAGAGCCCTGATTAATCATTTCTTGAATATAATCAGGTGCAAACGATGGAAAACATGACGAATTCCAATCCACAGATTTGTCCGATACTCATAATTCCCAAAGCTGAGGAATCTTTGGGAATTGGAAGAGAATTATTAATTGGTCCAGGTAAATATCATTTTTTTTCAATCTCCACTCAGATTTTTCATTCTCCCTCAACTAATTTATTCACCACACAGATAAATCATACTTTTAACAATTAATTACATATTCACATTTACTAAATACTAATTAATCAATTTGATTATTTATCAGTGAAGCCTTTAAGACCTGGAAAAAGGAGGAGGCCAAAGAAATTTTACAAACCAGTCTGGAAGTCATCATGGAGCATTTCAGAAAGGGAAGCTGACAACACGTCAACCCCAGGAGTTGAGAGAAATAATTTGTTCCTCGACGACAACGACTCAGAGGCGTGGAATGGGGATATTAACGATGGAGTGATCGATACCTTCGACTTCCTGCCAGAGCCGTCACCAAAAAACCGACCACCAACTCCAGAGCCCCTAGACAGTTATGGCTCCTCAAAAATTCACGGGAGAGAAAAACCCCCAGGACCCTGGGAGAACGACAGTATCCCCTTGCCCAGGCCCCATTGTCGCATGTGCAGGCAAATTTTCGATTCACTATCCTACGATCCAACGAGTCCCTCCCTGAAATGCCCATTCGAGTGTTACGTAAGATTCTCCAGTTTTGAGTCCCTCCAAAGACACGTAACATACGTTCACGTCACGTGCAGATGCACAAAAGAAGATCTCTACGGAGACGTCATCAACTGCAGTGGCTACCCCAGGAAAGACTACAGCTGTCCAATGTGCAGTGAGAAGTTCTCCTTGTACAGACCCCTGGAGCAACATCTGTACAGCATCCACAAGATTCCGAATATTTCGGAGATAAATCGAAGAGATTTGCCCGCTTGCTACGCAACAGTCCCTGAGAATCTGATCGCCAGGCGTTGGCCGAAATCCTGCAGTACTCGCATGTCGAGAGGATTTGTCTGTGATTTTTGCGCCATTAAATTTCCTTCTGTCAAGGAATTATTTCGGCACTTCAACAAGGGCCACACGAACTCGATAAGACGAGTACCAACAAGTATTTCACGATTAAAATTTCACATGAAGCATCAGAAAACGAAAGGTCTATCTCTCCCAGACCAATGGCCCCTCAGTAAATTGAGTTCAAATGAAAAATCAAAGAGAAGATTAACTGCAGAAATGAAAAAACCCTCTGCCACTGGAGATTCTGATGACTGTGAAGCAGCAATGGATGATTACCTCCTTCAGATTAAAAATAATCAGGAGAAAGTGAAAGAATTTACACCTGGGGATTCGCCCGAGGATTATGAAGAGTACGAATTTCTGGAGATGGAAATTCCAGAGGAAGCTCCAAGTTCCACTAAAGATTTTCCAGAGCCTGAAGAATCCTTGGCATCTCCTGAACTCCCAAAGGACTCCGATTCACTGTTGAGAAATCTTCTGACCCCAGACGTCACCTCGACGGACTCCACAGCTTCTGAGGAGTCAAAATCTGTCCCCACCCTTAAGAAACCCCCCAAGATCATACAAGACTCCAGAAATTTCGACCTGGAGACATCTCTGTACCTGGAGAAGCTCCAGAAGGACCACAAATCCCTCGTCACTACTGTATCACGTATCGAGGTGAAAAAGAATTCAGTAAAAGACGTGGAAAGACAAACCATCAGTAAAATACTTCCCATTCCATCAAAACTCCAGGAACGGGATCCCAAAAAAAATCCCTCGCGTAATAAATCGAAGGGAAAATCCTTGAGATCCTGTCCTAGATGCAAGAAAGTCTTCAACACCGTGGGAGATCTGGCGAAGCATCTGAGTCTCATCCAGAAAATCAACGAGAGCTCTCCAGAGGCTTTATCCCCCGTCAGGGAAGTCTTGAGTTGTCCTGAGTGTCTTAAACCCTTCAGAAGCCAGAATATTCTCCTCACTCATAAATATCTCGTCCATCGGGACGATTCAGGGATTCATATCTGCGACAACTGCTGCAAAATCTTGACTTCCATTTCCATGGTGAACAATCACCTCTGCATCACTGCAACATCTTTCACCTGCAGAGGATGCAACCAAGTATTCAAGAGTTCAGAGGAGCTCCTGTTCCACAATCAAAAAAATCACCTCGAGGATTCAGGAACCCATGCCTGTCCAGCTTGTCAGAAAAATTTCCTCACGAAATCCATGATGAATCGTCACATCCTGGAAAATTGCGATGTCCAGGGGAGCGATGATGGTGAAAACAATAACAACGACAGGGATGCCGACAGAAATTGGATGGACGACGTGAAATCCCATCGCTGCGACGTATGCCAGAGCCTCTGGGAGACTTCTGACGAGTTGATTCAGCACTTGGAGACAATCCACGACCTGAAGTCCTGCAGATTGTGCTCTCGGTGGGTGCACAGTCACCAAATCCTCAATCATGTCATGAGTCATGTTCTTGATAGGGAAGAAGATGGAGGAAAAGGTGGAGGGACTGGTGGAGATATCAAAGATGGAACTAGGAGATTTATTGCGGAGTACAGTAAAGACTTCGTCACGTCTGTTCTTCAATACTCCAGGTACCGACTTGAGGAATCTGGTGGTGTTCTCTGCTCCCAGTGTCAACAGAGGTTTGATAATTCCCATACCTATAAGTGCCATTATGTAGAGACTCACGATTTATTCTGCGTTCTGTGTAATCGTCGGTTCGGTGATGTCTTGGAGGCCTTTGAGCATAAAAATTCGGTTCATCAGTCTGCGGAGATTTATATGTGGGTTGCAGATAAAATTTTGCTGGCCCTCGCTGAAACTGGAGAGGTTTGCGGCTGGCTAGGGAAAAAATTTAAAAAAACCATTTTAATTCGTGATTTGGAGGAGAAGGTGAAGAATATTCATAGGGCCAATCGGGATTCTAGAGAGGGTCAGGGGGGAGATAAAAATTTTCGGATTGTCGATGGAGGGGTTGTAAATTCGAGGAAAGCTGCGGGCTGAGTGCATTTTTTCAAAAAGCAATTATTCGTTTCTTTAGAGATTGTATTGGATATTTTTTTATTTCTTGCGAATGTCGAATTATTTTGTCATGGAAGTTTCTTTTGATAATCTATTTTATGATATTAGCCATTTGCAATGGCCAGAGTGTAAATACCGCAGATATAGTAAATTACAAAATATAAGATTATGTTTCTTCTTAAGAAAAACGGCCTCAGTCCCAAGGATTAGGACTGGATGAAATCGTTCTTATTTGGTTGGGGAGGGTCTTGATGATAAGATTTTATCAACGAATCAGGGCCCCCAGTATCTGTCAGTCTGTCTCGCTATTTGATAAGCTATTTTTATATCTTTGATATTAAAGTTTTTGAAGTCTACGGAGTGCATCCGATGAAGAAAGTGTCTGAAGTCGAAGGAGAATAAATGAGTGATAATGATAAATTTTTTATTTTTATTATTGCAATCTCTGATGATGCAAAATCCTAAATCCTCCAACACTGCCAAAATTTCAGTGAATACCAATTTCCTAACGCAGAAAATAACATTCACCCTGTCGACTGATCCCTTTGACAGCGAGACTGCTACTGAGGCAATTACTTAGTAAATTAATTAGTCGGTTGACAGGACGACACCTTCATTCCGTGTGGCGCCCTCCCTCTCTTGGGGTGCAGTACTACGATGCCTCTGGGGTCAATCAAACCTCCAGACCTGAACCTCTACTTTAGTCAATCCTCTTTAGTCCCACTCCTCTCGGTGGACCGTGCAGATCTGTCCGTTGTGTCTCTTCTGTCTCGGTCACAAAACAATTCTTAATCATCATCATCAATTGTCAATTGAACACTTACTAAAATGGCATCCAGTGATTGTGGAACGAAGAAACAAAAATTGAGCAACTCGTCGAGTTTAGTTTGTAATGGAACATCTCTCACCAATGGTCATGGAACTAAGACATTGTCAATTGTTCATCCTGAAATGGGTTTTTATTGTTTCGATGTTTTGTATCATCAGCTGCATCAGCTTGATCCACCAAAATCACCTGCCTTCAGCAACGAAGCATTGTAAGATCTTTACCATTTTCCCAATAAAAAAACAAGCAACCCCCGAAACTGTGAGATATCTCCTGAGCCAACGATACGATTTTCATAAATCTTATTTCATTCGACACCTCGGAAAGTTACCTTTGAAATAAAAGAAAACACCAATAATTTTCACTCAGCCGTTCTTGAGTTATTAAATAAAGAATCGAATAAATTTGAATTCTTAAAAAAAAAATCTCATGTCTCAAAATGTTCCTTATCTCTGTAACGAACACTGAGATTTCAAAGAATAAAATTTCGTTTTAAAGCCGTTGAAATTATCTTGAAAATGAAAAAAAAATGGCAATTTTTCACTCAGCTGATATCGAGCTATTTGAAATCCAGCGAGAAACGTTCCTTCTGGGCTTTCTCTTTATTCCATTGTTATTCTTTATTTCCAGGAAATTCTTAGGAGACTTCTCGCTTATCTCATCACTATTGACAATCTTTCTTTATTAATCCTTTGTTTGTCTGTTGCGTTTTCACTTTCTTACCGCCATCTTTATCTCTGTCTCGTGTTAGAACGAAGACGACATCTGCATCCCCACGTCCCTGAATTTTCCTTTGTATGAATTTTTTTCAATTGTATGACGTCACTTTTCCATATTTGGATAATGAGAGCAAGTATTCATTACATGTTCCTATGAGGTGGGGGTAGTTTCGCGAGGTGTTTTTTCTTTACCAATAATTTATTAAATTACTGCGCTTTTAAAAGCGATTGTTTTGATAAAATTATTGAGCAAATAATTTATGCAAATAATTTATGCAAATCATTTCCAGCCCTTTATTTGTGACATGGACAATCGGAAAAGACATGAGGTTGAGGGGTTGCATTGGAACGTTTAATGCAATGCAATTGCATGCAGGACTCAGGGAATACGCAGCTACGAGGTAAATTATTACAGAAACTGTCAACTGACGAGAAAAGCCTCAGAGGACTTTTCCGTAGCCAATGAAATTCTCGACAAACAAGATGTTATGTAATTTTTTCGTAAAACCAATAGATCCCGAGATTATCCGTTGTTTAACAAAATTGAAAAAATTTGGTTTTGCATTTTATAATGATTTATTTGTTCCAGTGCTTTTAAGGACTCCCGGTTCAACCCGATAACTCGAGACGAGCTTCCCCGATTACACGTAAGTGTCTCGATTCTTCGGCACTTCGAGGATGGCGTTGATTACTTAGACTGGGAATTGGGAACTCACGGTATTCTCATTGAATTCCACAACGAGAAAGGCAATAAAAGAACTGCTACGTACCTGCCCGATGTTGCTGAGGAGCAAGGTAATTATTTCCCGGATATTCCATTAATTAATTATAATTCATTATCTTCGATTTTTTTTTCTGCTGTCCAGGATGGGACCAGATACAGACAATAGATTCTCTCCTGCATAAAGGTGGATTTAAAGGAATAGTAACACCAGAAATTCGTCGTAGTTTGAAATTAAAACGTTACCAATGTGAAAAAATAACAGTGAGCTATCAGGAGTACATGACCCACTGGCAGAGCCGCAGGTGCTAGCAAATGTCCAATAAATACTTTGGCATCGGTGTACGTTACAATAATCCATTAAATTCAATTGAAACGAGACTGGACTGTCCTCTCGATTATTTTGGCTTAAATAATGGGGTGTCATGCAGGACTGAGTCCAGGGGACTTGAGGGGCAACTTCGTGTAATTTCATCACGCGATTATCCCTCGCGAGATTTTTATGAGTCGAGTCCACCTGATGAATATGCGGAAATTTCGAAAAGATTTCAATGCAAAAAATGACACTGGCAGCAATTATTGTTTACGACCTTTCGTTGGTTCAAGTGGTGCCTATATTCTTTACTCAGAATTCATGAATATTTTGGTGGGAGGATTCGAGGGTGATTAAAACGTTTCTAATTGCTCACGAAAAAATATCAAAATTCATTGACTCCGCTGAAAAATCGTAGGACATTTGAGAATATATTATCTGCTTCCCAACGGCTTCTGACTGCACGTGAAGTTTAATGATTGCAAATAGCGGAAATAACTTTCGATTAAATAAAGAAATAATAAATAAAATTCTCTAATCCACGATTTTTTTTTCAATCTTGGAAAGAATTTTATTGCGCGTTCTCTTCATTTTTCGAATGAATGTTTTTAGTTGAAATGTGTTGCTTGTTCACGTGCTAATTGTCTTAAGACTAATTAAACCCCTGAAAAATTCTGTTCAATTCTTCCCAGGGGATTAATGATTAATCATCAATCAAGAGAAATCATAAAAGAATTTAGCAATAAATGATTTGTGGATGTTCCTGGAGTCAATGCCAACGAATGGAGACAATTAATATAAATAAAACTCCATTTTGTACTTCGAGGATAAAAATTAGGGCCCAAGGTTCAGTCCAAATATTTGTAAGTAAATAAAAAAAGAATTTGGAATGTGGAATTAATCAATTCGATGGCATTGACCTCCGGGAATGGAATTGTCTGCACGTGAATTCGATAATTTTTGGAAGAAACTAATTAACAAAATAGTTCCCTTAAATGAAAAAAATGTATTCAGTAATATTTAACATAGGCGTTTTAAGATACTAACAAAGCGACGATCTCATTGTGATTATTTTATCATTGTGATAATCAATGATCATCACAATATGAAATACAGTTGCATCGAAATATATTGAGGCTCATTCCAGTGTGTGATTGATTAATTAATTAATCCAGAGTCCAAGCAATATTAATGGAGAACAAAAAAAATCAGGAAATATCTCCACAAATATAAAAAAATTATCAAACCACTGGCCTTTTTTAAATTAAATTATCAGAATTCTATCAAAAGTTATGGAAAGAATGTACTTCAACACGGCAAAATATATAGCCTCCTGAAAATTCAGAGAAAATTATCAATGAACTGAAATAATCAATTGGTTCTAATTGCCAATTTTTCTTAAGAAGAGAGTTGATAATTATTCAGTGAATTACGTGTGCAAATGCTTGACGTTGCAATCATAATTATAATTTCTCTCGCTTTTAATTAGAGAGATGATCCACCTGGAGTACCAGTGCTGGATTTAACTCACTGCCGATATATTCATTGTTGTACCTATATAACAATAAAGCAAAAGTTAATTTTGCTGAATTTTATGGAGAATAAAAAATGAAACAGTTGTATTTGGTGATTGATGTTGTTGATTCGGCTGTTCGTTACTTACTCCAATTTATTATTAGGGATTGCTTGAGATCTCCATTGATGCCACGAGTGTTGAAGCCTCAGTAATAAATCCAATTAACTGCCAATAAAAAATCGTGTAGTGGATAATTAGGTGGGGTATTGTTTAATTAATTAATAATAGAAAGAATACAATGTAATGAAGAAATGTTGATGATTATAGATGTGATGTATGTGTCGCCGTCACACAAGTGTAATTTCAAAGATAAATTGAATTTTTTATTGTTACTATCTCTTGAAAGTTCTTTTTAACGAATTATCAAAATTTTAAATATAAATATTTGAGTAATTTTGACAAATCTGTCCTGATGATTGAATAATTATTCAGACACAAACTTTCAGATAAATATCTCAAATTATTGTTGAACTCTTCTGTTTGCGATTTAATCTTTTCATAAATAATAAAACGGAATATTTCACTGAAAGAATTTGTAATCGTTCACGAGAATAACAAAATATATCAAATATATGATTAATAGCACCGTGTATCACAGTGAGTACAATAAAATGAAATTTTCATACTGAAAATTAAGATGTTATTTTTTACAATTAGGAAGCGATTTATTAATGATTTTTTCCATTAACGTAACGGAACGTTTGGGGTGTACAGTCTTGCGGTTTAATTTTGTTTCTCTAGTTGATTCCGATTTTTTTTTGCTTTCAATTCCGCCAATAGTTCTGCCTCTAGAGCGAACATCTGCAATTGAATGTTCAGGAGACTCTCTTTCTCCTTGTAGGAGATAAATGCAGATATGAATGCTTCAAATAATATTAGGGCGATGAATTTTTCTTTTCCAGCCTTTACGAACCTCCACCACAGCTTCAGGGTGCCTTTGTAGTCCCCCCAGTACGGTAATCTGTACGTGCCATGTCTCGTTGAGTACTGGAATTAAAATAATTAACAGCTTCACTGACGCGAGAATTAATTATTAATATTTACCATGAAATTTGCGAGGGGTGAGAGCATTATGGGATAGCAAACTCCAAATCCAACTTGGAGAGTCATTGCTCTCTGTTGCAGGCACAGGAGACACTTTGATTTATTAATATAAATGTCATGAGTGACAAACTGCAACAGAAAAATTAAAAAAATTATGACAACCCGTCAGACTCCGTAATTTTTCAAATAATTATCATACAATACAATGGGCCGCACTGATGATGACCGCAGGTGTCAATCCCATGGCAAAAGAGGTTGACAATTTTCCATATCTGTGCAATTTTAATTTTCTCCGGAAATGTTCATTGATTGTCAGACCTCCGATTGTAGCAGCGAGTCCCAGCAATGGAATTCCCAATCTGAAAGGCCAACTGCGAGGAAAATATAATTATTACCTGACAACAATCACAAATTAAAAGACAAATTGTTACTAGCAAAACAGGAATGATAAAAATACTTACACGTCAGTCATTTTGGGCCACGACCTGACAATCGTCCACTGATGCAAAATCGCTTCATTTTCATCCATAACAATCGCATCTTTTGGAAGTTCCTGGGGTGCTGATGATCTCAATGCCATTGTTGTAATTCAATAATAAACAATAAATATCCAACACCCGAGGTTATTGCATAATCACGCGCGCAGCCATATTGAAATTTGCGCGGCAATTGAAATTCAAAATGTCAATCCAAACTGTAAAATAAATTCTAAAAACAAAAAATTCCCTCAGTCAAATCAAAATCATCATTCCACAACTCGCTCTTCAATCATCAATCCCACGAAATTCCAAATTCCAAAAATAATTGATTTTCGCAAAATGTCAATTATTTATTTATTCAAAAAATCCCGCGTAAGCCCACGAGATGGCTCCACACGACGCAGCCAATAGGTGGCGGCGTCCTAGCAGTTGGCGGGAACTCGTGTTGTGATAAAAGGGTGAAAGCTCGTCGGATAAAGGTAAATTTCGATAGGAAAAAGCCCCCGGGGGATGAAAAACCGCCGTCGGGGCGCCCTAGCGTCGCCGTCTGACGTCACACGACGCAATCGACCAATCAGACATACCAACAGCTCAGTTTGTTCCGGCAGAGCTGAACCGTTACCGCCATATTGCCCAGTCGCCCGCGGTCTGTTTATATTCGTTTTATCGTGTGTAATTTTCACCACTGGGCAATACCGCGAATTAAATAAACACCCCAGTGCGCGTAAATCCCTAATAAGTAATTAAAAACCACCCATCAATGTCGCCCCGATAAATAACAATTACTGTCACCAAGTGTTGAATGTCCTGATCAATCAGCGAATAACAAAATCAACGCGAATAAAAAGTTCTAGTGCTGGCCCTGTGCCTTACTCCTCGCATTATTCAGTGCTCGATTCTTTTGTGCTTTTGTGTTCTGTTAATAGTCCTGTGAAGCCCTGTCAAGTCCTGTGACAGGAACACCCCTGACGCCAGCTGATTACAAAATGCCAGTTCGTAAACAAGGTGGTAAGCTCATTCCAAACTAGAGATCCCCAAACTTTTTATTTTTTCATAATGATTCTTACTCCTTGGGTGTTGTAATCCGGAAAAATGCTGATTTTCCTCGGACACGTGGGTTTTGTCGAGCAATTGGGTTTTTCCTGGGGGGCGTGGGTCACTCGGTCAGCAGTCAAACATGTCAATGGCACCTACCATCTCTCCCCAGGACCAGACGTATCGATTCAATTTCAAATCCATTAGACACGTTTCAACGTTGAAATAGTTCTTTTAATTGTGACCTTGAGAGAAATCATGTGATTTGCGTAATTGTTCAGCCGTCAACGGCTGTCAGATGCCACACACCAGTTTTCCTCCCTTTGCAGACATTTTATTAATGTAGGCCAAGATTATGTTGCAATAATCCATTGGATATATGTTGTGACTGGCTGATGGATTTGGCATTCTGCCAATATACTGTAATAATTTAGGTTCTGGCGGGTTTAGTTACTAACGTTTGTCTAGTGACGAGAATTATTTCAGGGACGTTAAACCAGGGTTGCGAGAATTGTTTGAACATTGATACTGAATTCATTCTCTACTCAACACCCAAACGTTTCCATTAATTATCCATTTTTTATTTCAATTACAAACACAGATTTTCCCAGGAAAGAAATTAAAGAACAATAATAAGTAATAATTATTTGTGTTGACGAAGAGATTGATTGATACCGCAGTAGACAGATACATATATTTCTATTATTATTTGTTATTGTTTTTAGGTAATTCAATCAATTCAATTTTCGTTTTCTCTCGTGGAAAATATCGCAGTTATCCGTTTTCATTTCCTATTGTAAGATATCGAATTCTGGCATCAATTTTTTTTCTCGCATCGGAAAGAGCTTGCGCCATATTCAATATGTACCGAGATATTGCGCTACGAGCTTTTTCTAGGACTCGTATTTATTGTTCATTCTATGGGAAGAGAGACTGAGAAAAACGGTTTATTAATTCCCTGAGACTCGACCCCCAGGAAAAATCAGCAGTAAATCATTTCCATTACTGCATAAAACTTTTTATAGGAAATTATCTAAATATTTAATTGCGGGGTACTTATTGTCATCTAGCAATTGAAGATTATTTAATTATTCTTATTGTTTATAACATATTTTACGTATTGCGGACGAAAAAAATTAGGGAAATCAATAGGTCATAAAAGCATCGTAACGATTTTTTTATATCTTCAAACGAAAAACCCTGGGGCATTTTAATCAATTATCGTTGTGCAACGTGGAGACAAAATCAATATCACAAACACCGGAGAAAAATCAACACTGACTCTGAAAATAAAAATCAACGAATTGGAAGTGAATTGGCTAGAATCATGATCAGAAAATTTATCATGCAGTGAAAAAAAATTTGCATCGAAAGAAATTAACTTGTTGAATGAACAGCAATGGTTTATCCACCTGAGAAGACAATAACAATAAAATAACAGTGCGATTAATCCCTGAAGAGATATTCGGGGTTAAATTGAAATTTTATGTCGGTATCTAATTGATTATTTTTTAATTAACACTTCGAAAAGTGTCGTGCATTCTCTCGTCAGTCAAGCCAAGTCGTTTGTCCTTCATCTATTTCATTCCACGTGCACTTAACTTTGCTATCGCTCATTCCACGTCTTCACTCGGTGTCGCATAATTCTCAGGAAGTTCTTGTTGAAAGTGCAGACGTCAGTTTCTCCTCAGTAACACCTGATACTATCCTTCAGTTAAAAATGTTGATAAGTCCCACAATTTTTCCTTCTCAAAAAGTCCAGTGACAACTCAAAAAAATAATCAAAATAATGCAACTCAAAATATTACCTAAAAAATCCCATGAAAAAATCCAATAAATTCTCATATTTATAAAATATAATTGAAAATGGTGAATTAAATAATAGATCTGCACTATAATTGCTTCACTTGTAATATTTAGATTTAGACGTTTGGATTCTCACTGGTGAATTGATCATTCTCCAAAGAATGAAATTTATTCTTTTCCACTGTAAAGCTCACCCGAAAGATCAAGGGACCCGAAACTCTTATCCCTCCACCGGGAGTTCTTGTTTCAACCTCCAACAAACGATTCATCCATAAAAATGTTGTTCGGTTCAAAGATTCCCAAGGTTTTCTATTTCTGACGTACCATCGGGATTCTCTCTCCACCTCATCCCTGCGGAAATTGATTCCCAATCATTTCCAACGACAGGATTCCATCCCCTGTATATTCCATCCCACAAAAGGTACCTCGTGGTGATGACGAGAGACCGGAGACATCCTGGTGAACTCAGGATTGTGAGATCTCATTTCGCGGCTCTCCCATTACATGTCGTTTATTACTTTCACAGGATCTTTGACATGAGATCTATTTGTGTGAAATCGAATTATCGATGAGATTTTTTTCCATCGTCACGGTCATAATTCCTTTGAGATTTTTCTCTTTGATGCTGCACCTGATAAGTGCACCTCTTCATTTATTTCTGGTCAATTAAATATTTGGGTAATTGTTCCACTTGTGGTCGAAAATTCGTGGTGAGGTATTTGGGTCTGGACGGTGGTGAGGAGAGGGTGCACTAGGTTCATCTGGAGTAGAAACAGCTGATATCGATTTCTTCATTCATTCTAGTCCAGTTCTCGAAATTTAGGTCGATTTACACACCCCTTCGTCCGTCAACGAATCATTGAATCCCAGATTTGAATCAATACTGACTGTTCCAATTTTCGGGATAGAGCTATTAATTATTCCATTCCAATTATCTTCATGATTGCAATGACAATTCAGTTCTCGAATGAAATAAGAGAATTGTTGTCTCGTTGAGCTGATAGTTTCTTTTGGATTAATTTTTTAAAATTGGGTCGAATGTGGTAATGAAATTGTAGGATGCTGGGAATACCGTAATAATTTCATGTGCCATGGCTGTCAAGTATCCGTACTGACCGCAGACAGGGCTGTCTACCTCGTGAACCTGATGTGCCGCGGCTTTTGCCAGGTCCATTCAGGTCCACTGGAAAATCGGGATTTGCATGTAAATGAAACTGACGTCTGCTACACTTTTACATCTAGATAATTGATGTGTTAAATCATCTCGTGGATTTTCTACCTAGTCGAGATTATTCGGTGCCCTAAGGGTACTGGAATTCGAGAGGTATGGAAAATTTATGGGGGTCAGATATCCTAAACATCTCACATATGGAAATGTTTAAATATTTAGCGGCACTGAGATATACGCCAGCTGCAGTTATGCGGTCATTTGGTGTCTCTTCCTAGTGGATAAATCGAGGGCAATAACACACCTGGGAAAATGGGAAAACGATCCATCAATTTTTCACTTTTTTAATTCATTTTTTTTTTGTAATCGAGGGAAAATTGCTTTCTCGGTGCAATTCGGATATCGATGAAGTCGTTAAAATTTCCTCTGTCATTTTTCAGCGCGTTATTTTTTTGTAACTTGACGCCTGAGTGAGTTGATTATCGAGAATGAATATTCAATGAATATTCAAAAATATGAGATCGTTCGCAGATGCGGAGGCAACCATATTGGTTACGCCCCTCTCTCCAGCGTGAGAGGCGTTCAAGATGGCGGAGTCCTCACCTCGTGATTTCAAATCGTTATTACGGTTCTTTATGTTTCTGAAATCACATGCGAATTGCTCCATTCTGTTCCTCTGAAATGAACAATTTTTTCAAGCCATCGTACAAATATTTCTTTTTTTTTCTGCCTGAGAATTCTAGGGAAAACGATTTTTTTAAAGATAAGATGAGCACATTTCTCAATAATTGCGATATTTTCAAAAAGACAGAGTTATGCGTTGAAAAAATATTTTCGCCACGGGAGAAAAATACCCATGCATATATTTTCCTCGCGTCCGCCTCATTTCAACAAATGTTCCAAAATGTTGCACATAAGAATGAATAAACAGAAAATAATGGAACAAGCTGTAGAAACTTGAATGAGGGTAATTATGAAAAATTCACTGGCATGAGAGTCGGAGCTTGTTAACGCTTCTGAATACTGCAACCGCGTACAACTCTGACCTGCGCTGATAGTTGACGAACAGTGGAAGGGGATTACTCGCTCTCTCGTTCAAAACTGCGGAAACTGAGTAGAAAAACTCTCGTTAACAACTACTGCAAGTCGATATGCAATTTGTGATGTTGGTTTTCGGCAGTTATACCTGAAAATTCCAAAAAAGAAAATCAACTTTATTTTTCGCTGCCGTTCCCAGGTCCTGTACTAGAAAATCACTAACAAGTGAAATATCTACAAAAATTGTTAATTGAAAATCCATAATGCCAATTCCGTGTCACTGCCCTGAAAATCGAGAGCTAGTCCCACGAGATTTTTTTTTACTCGACCACTGAAACAGCTGACGCCTCTGCACGACTGTATGACGTACTCAACTCTATTTATATTTTCTCATGACGTATCCGAAAAGTTAATACGGAAATAGCCGAGAAGGTGAATTGGCATTGAAGAAGGGGCAAGGGTCTTGGTCGTCTCGACTTTTTATTTATTTCCATCTCTCGTGCCATCTATCGATGACCCTACGATTCTTCCGGGATTCCCCCTATTTCCTGCAACAAATACACCGAAAAAAATCTTAAATTCCGAACAGAGCGAATTCAAAATCATGAAAACACGAAGAGAGAACAAACCAACTGTCATTATTCATTCTCACCTCGATCATTAAAATCGGTTGAATCTCTCGTTTCACTCAACTGCTCTCGATCCAAGTGCTTCCTCGACTATTTCCGTTCTCAAGTGCATGGAAAAGCCTCCCGGGAAAAGGTCTCATGATTGCCCGAATGAAAAAAAAAATGTAATCGAAATATTTTTTGCCAAATTTTCCAAAAATTTCTGGAAAACTTTTCGGAAAATTTTCTTACAAAACAAAAAAAATCCGAAAACAATTTTTTTTTATCCGGATGGTTTCTTCAAATGGGTCAGAGAGATTAACAAAAAAAAAGTGTGAGGAAAAAGCCTTTGACCCAGGAATTAACATTGAAAACCGCAAAAACGTACGATTTATCACCGACTGGTGGTATACGTGACTCCGGCTCATGCAAAAAAAACACCGGAATTTTGAGAAAGATGTCTGTTCGCTTGTAAAAGCCAGTAATTACACTTGGGAACTTAACGACGCTGAGGTAATACTTAACAGGAAGAATGTCCCTGGAGAATCGTTGGTATTTGTTGCTCCGGTGTAATTCTCCAGGAGTCATTGCTCCTGAAGGTGAATAAGAGGATTTCGTTTCTTCAGTGCCTTCTGATGGTACAATAGAATATGAAGACAATTAGTTGGACATTTCATGTTGGAGGGGTTAATGGAGGCTTCTTAATCATCATGTAATACCTCTCGATGCAGCGTAAATTATTGGAGAATTTTTCAGCTTTTCAGTGCTATCGATCCCTTTCTTTTCGTTAGTTTATCATTGGCTTGTTAACGTTAACGTTAACGTGTACCTGATTTTCGCGGGTATCTAGATGTTGGGGATTTGCTTACTGCATATTCCGGTAAATACCTCGCGAATTACTGTCTCCGTGGAAACTGGATTTTCCGTCAGTCGTAAAAAGAGCAAGAGCGATAATGTAAAATCTCATTATTGCAACATCTCTGGAATCGCTGGAGCGAATGTCCCGCAATCTCTCTTTTTCATTGGCTCTATTGAACCGAGAATAGATTCCAATTAGAAGAAAAAAATTGGAACATCTGCTCAATTACATGTTCACCCAGTCGCTGGTAATATTTATTTTTCTCGATGTGGAATTAATCTAGTGGTTTTCAAGAATTTTTTCGAATGAATTTGCGAAATGAACGACAAATCTTCATTTGCGTATTTTCCCGGTCTCTAAATTTCTGCTTATGCGGTAAATATAGGTAGAGTCAACTATAAGGTAATCGAAAAAATTCGGTTGATAAAAAATTAATTTTCCTCCCCCAAAAATTCGATGTCAATCCCTGGAGCCGAGGCGAAATTTTTTCAAGTGTAATTTTTCGATTTTTTCAATTTTGCTCCTCCTCTTTCATTCATTATTTATCTGACAATAAACAATTTCATAACTAACTCCCACACAATTTTTGTTACAGGTGAGTGCGAAGTGCTGATCGATGATGGTCCGACACTGGCAAAAGTAATGTCATACTCATCGCCCGTTACGCGTAGAAACTTCAACTCAGGTATTGTGAACATGTTCGCACAATGTTCATCGCCCCTAAACGCGATAATGTAAATAACCCTATAAAGGTTAATTAAATGTGGGTGCTGGAAAAATTTCGTTCCCCCCCGCGAAACGGTAATACTTCAATTAAATCAAATGACTGAATAAATCCGTCTCGACTGAATAATTCGCGATAAAGTCAATAAAGTGAAATTTATCGGCCCGTATTGACTGAAAGAGCAAACACATCCTCAATCAGCGGTTCAGGGATCGATTGCGAAGCCGCCAGGGATCAGCCAGTATTGCACCGACATTGGGTATAATTGATACAATGAGACGTAACAAGATAAAAATAAATGAGAGAGGGTTTGAATGCCTTTTATTATAGAAAGCTCGAAAATAGTGTGGAAATTGAAATTAACTCAATGTCGGTGCAATGTCGGGCGAAAGTCGGCGGTGCGTTAGCGAAGAGTTCAGGATTTTTAGGGCTCGATTCCCCAAAATTCTCGGAGACAAACGCGCGTTTCTCTGTGTTAGCTAAAAATTTCGTACGGGGCGAAAAATAAATGCGAATATAAAACTGAATTTTTGATTCAAACATCGCTCTGGATGTTTACTGGGTGTGCATGGAGACAAGTAATTCCGCATTACGCCGCATAGTCACTGCATCGCAAGACCATTGGGATAACCTTTGCCTCTTCCCTTCTATCTCCAGCTCGGGAATTTTCCTCCCTTTTTTCCATCTACTCCTAGGAAAATTGCCCAACCAGAAAGATCCGGGCTGAGGTAGAGGAAAAAAATAAAAGGGCGAGGAGAAAATTCAGGTAGAGAGGAGAAGAAAAAAAAATAGATCAGTCCCTCCGAGGACTTTGGCTTGATAGAGTCGAGGAAATTTCGTCGCATCCTTCGCCCGGAAGAAGCCACCGGAGACTGTACGATCGATAATTTCGTTTTCTATCACGCGGGCTTGGCCAATTTGATGAATATAATCTCGACTCTTGAAAAAAAAATCGGCGAAAGGTGGAAAATGTGAGAAGGTTAAAAGCACCTCAGTACAAGTCGCAAATTGAAATTAATAACTTTTCAGTGAAGAGTTGGCGGAAAGTTTTTCCACTATTTCAACTTTTTTTTCCGTCATTTTCTCAGGGAGTTGTGGGAGGGCGAACACTTTTTTTTTCATTTCCCGAGAGTTTCGGGTCGACTGCGTGAATATATATTACATTTTGACGTGTAACGTCAGGCGTATGGAGATACGAGGTGACAAAATGGTCATATGCAGGCCAACTTTCTGGGAATATTGAAAAAATTGATCTGTCCGAATAGAATTGTAAATTCTTCCGTTTCTACTCCACATCTTTCAGAAAGAAAGCCAAAGGCTTTCGACCGACTTCATTCGTATTATGAACGTTAATCAGGGGCGGTACCCAAATGAAGTTGGCGCGTGTCGATAAATTAAAGGCGGGAAATTCAAAATCGCAGGGCGCAATCGGTCGCGTATTCTCTCACAATAAACAAGAGTTACTCGTACCTATCTTAATATCCCGAGAAAATTCCTCGAAATTCTTCCTCGAAACGTCCCTTCGGCATTTCGTAAGCTCTATCTTCCCAAAAAGTTGCCGAGACACAAGATTTTGGCAATTTCCCTGGAAGATAACGCCCGAAATGACGGAGTACTTCGGCTGAGGAATTACACTGACGCTGCAATTGTGCGAGGACTCACCCCAGTATATACCCGCGAATAATGAGACAATTACTCACAATTAGTAGAAGAGGAGGTGACAAAGTGGGCGGTAGATGCGAAGGGATAAGGAACGGTAATTCGCCGTACGTATAGTTCATCTAGGCACTTATTCCGGGCGTGAGTCAACTGATAGTAGAAAGGGAAGCCTTCTAACCCCTCGAGGTGTCGGGTGCCTCTTGCAACATGAAATTCCAGAGGGATCTTCCACCTCAAATTATGGGAAACTAAATTCTTTCAAAACTTTGGGAAAATTTTCAATTCCCCGGGAATTGGGTGATAAACATTTTTTTAGAAATTTTCCATTTGAGACATAAAGGAATTTCTCCGAGGACCTCCACAAGTCTCCGCGTAATTTATTATTTATTATCGTCTGACTATAAAATATTTATAAATCTCCAATGATTATAAAAAAATACTGATAAAGAACAAAAATTGAGAATACTTGACTAAACAATTAAAAAAAAATCAACTAAAAAAGTCTTAATTGAATAATTATCATAATCGGCTCGATCTAATTTTTAGTGTGAAAAAAAAAGATTTTGAAATAACAGTTTCAATTTAATTGACTGTATGTTCTTGTCAGAGTGTTAATGAAATCCGTCTCCAACGATCAGTGCTCCTGGCCCTTAAGTGGGTTTATGACCTCCGAGTTCTTATATAGACTTTTTACGACCTCACAGGGTCGTCAAATGACCGCTACAGAGCCCCCAGGTGCTTATCTAATCATCACGTAATCCTCGGGAGTCTAATCCTCCCCCATCAAAACATATTTAAAAATATATCTCACAATTTCTCACACTCCCCCATAACTTTCCAGACATGAAAGATAAAATGGAGATAAAATTTCCGTCATTAGTCGTTGCAATAAAAATTGTCGCAGTAATAACAAAAAATAATGAGAAAACCATCGCTCACCGGTAGACGACAAAATATGACTTAACGATTAAATAGTTGACGGGGACATTATTAACGTTGAAACATACCTCTTGTAATTCAATTTTTCACAAGAAAAGTACCTCAACGAGAATAATGGGTGAGGATTAAAACATCTGCGATCCTCTCGGACATTCACTACTGAGAATTAATCTCCCGCGACTACTGGACATCTGTCCAGGGGATCAGGACACAAACACACATCCCCTTATCCATTGGTTGTGCTTCCTCGATTGCCAGGCGTCTCTCCGTAGTAATAATTCGCACTAGTATCTCTAGATGTCTTGAGTACGGGGAACATTTGGTGGTGGTGAACCATCTGATGACAATGCTTGGTCATAAAATACTGGTGTATTCAGGAGAGCCTAGAGGTAGAGAACTTGGTCATCGTGCATCACCCGGAGGTCTGGAAATTAAAGTGCAAGGGATGAGACCTGAATTTCCGGAATTCAAAATTTCGGAATATTTCGGTGGAGAATTCTCTCATATTTCAATGAAAAAAATTATCGATTAATTAATATTGAAATATAAAAAAATATATGTACATTATATATTATATATAACAAATCTTTATATATATATATATATATAAATATCAACATATATTAATCAACACGAAATGATCATTTGCTGAATTATCATTGAGTGATGGAATCTCGTTATCACGAGATTCTTCTATCAGTCTAGAACCGTTGAAGAAGTGTTTCACCGGGTGCAACGGATTAGTCGTCAAGAGAGTGTAAATGGCACCGGTGGGATTGTCCGTAAATCATCTAGCTCATGGGTTATGCTCTGGGATACTATCCTGAAAATGAGCGGTGTATATACCCTGTGTATGTGTATACCAACGTGAAATGAGGAAAAATGCTTGACCCGGATTGGCCATCCTGGGAGGGTGCGACAGTTGGGTGAGAAAAAAAAAATATATTACTGGAACATTGCGCTGTGCTTATATCGCATGACGGGCAATGCACGCACCGACGACCTGGAAAGTTTGTAAATAATACAACGAGCTTGTAATATAGATTCTGAATAATGCGTGGGAATTATTATGATGGTGTGATTTCAAAATTACAAGTGTCATCGTTTAATTATGGATAAATTTAAATCCTGGTATCCACTTCAATTGCCGTCACAATTAGCACTTCTTCACTGCTAATGGCATTCTCGAAGTGATTAGCCGGCACAGGTGTTTGTCAAGCTGTGATCTCGTATGATCTGTAATGATGATCATTACTCATCATCAGGGTAAATTAATGTGATATTCAATTTGATGTGGATCGGGGCATTAGTTTCACGGGTTTACCAGAATCGTGCAGATTCGGAGATGAAATTGAGGGAAGACAGAACTCGGGGATGTTGTGTTCAAAGGGAAAGCAACGGGAAGACAATTGCCTCGGGGTTTAGTGAGAATGTTGATACACGTGTTAAATATTCTCGACTAATGAAATTGAATTAGGTTTTCTATTTTAAGACAATTTTTTTAAAAATATTTACACTCGTGGAGCCATATTTTAACGCGAATTCTTCACTGCTTATCTAACATTTAATATCTCTCTGTTCACGTAATATTTTTGCCTTCTCATCGTCTATTCTGTGTCACGAGTTGGGTGTCTCTGGATAATCGAATTATTATTTTCCGTCCTGAATATATTACCCGCACCATTGGATCATGAATCTTGTCGCGTCAGGTCAAGCGAAGGGATGAAATCTTTCCACTGTCATTCACTTTTGCGTCTCGAATCCCTCACTCTGCATCATTGAACAATATTTCCGGGATATTTACGCTCTGCTCCGTGAGTTATGTGTAATCAGATTAACTACATGCCTCACAATGTCTCTACAATTTATTGATAGTATTCGGTGCGTTATCTAATCTCGAGCCACTAATTAAACTTCATATTGTAATGAGATATTTTTTGATGGCGGTGGCGTGTGCCAGTGTCTAAGTGTCAGGGCTAGATTCAACATGAAGAATATCCAGCCGAAGTGTGGATCATGGCCTCAATGGCTTGCAGCTGTTGAAAGTAAGACAAACTTGGTCAATCCATTCGTTAGGTTCTCCTCAACCTCATCAAATTGTTTTGCCTGATATCCGACATGTTCTTTTAGTTTTCTTGATGGGATTTGTGGCGGGTGTTGGAAGTGGTTGGACGTCTCCGTCTCTGGCAATTCTCTTGAGCGAAGCCTCTCCAATTCCAATGACAGAATCCGAGGGCTCATGGATTGCTTCTCTCCTGAATATCGGTAGAGCAGCAGGTGGTTTACTAGGTGCAATCGACGTAGAGCTATTCGGCAGCAAAACATCGTGCCTTCACATGGGAATAATGCAATTAGTGGGTTTAGTTTGTCTCGGTGTAGCTGACTCAACGACTTGGCTGTACGCAGCAAGATTCATCGCTGGACTTGCCACAGGGATGTTCTTCATCGCTTTTCCACTCTACATCGGTGAAATATCTAATCCTAAAATTCGAGGCAGTCTCGTTGGTACAATCGCTAATGGAATGTCGATTGGTTACGTTGTGGGTAATTTGACCGGTGCTTACATGTCGATACCAGCATTCGCTGCATCAATGTTAGCAGTTACTCTTCTATTTCTTGTGACGTTCTATTGGCTGCCCAAGTCATCACATCATCTGGTGCTGAAGGATCAATTGGAAGAGGCAGCTGTTTCTATCAAATGGTATCAAAGGGATGCTGATGTTCCAAATGAATTGGCATCGCTTCAGAAGTTCGTCAAAGACAAGCGATCCATGACTTTTGGAAATTTGGCAAATGAATTCATGCAGTTACCTAATAGAATTGCATTGTTCAAAGTCATTATGGTGTACGTTCTCATGCAACTCAGTGGACTTTACACCGTGGGATTCTACATGGAGATTATTCTGAAGAAGGGTGGAGTAATGGTGGTAGATCCAGCGATGGCTGTCATCGTCATCAGCACCATTGGGCTAGCTGGTGGATGGGTTGCGATGTACGCTGTTGACAAATATGGGAGAAAGCTGGTGTTGACTGTCTCGGCAACTGGACTTGCTGTCGGTTTAATCTGCATTGCTGTTCATTATCAGCTTTTGGAGATTGGTTGCGATCCTGAGTATCTCCAGTGGCTCATTATCTCTGCTGTCATTGTCCTCGAGTTCTTCATCAATCTGGGAATCATACCCATTCCCAGCACAATTCTCAGCGAAATTTTTGCCCCCAACATCAAGAGCTACTGCTCTTGTCTCGCCAATATCACTTCTGGATTCATTGCATTCTTGGTCACCCAGACCTATCAGCTACTGATTGACTCCATTGATTACTATGTTTATTATATTTACGCGGTTATGATGATTCTTCTGGCTCTTTTCACCATCACGCAGCTGCCCGAGACGAAGGGGAAGTCGCTCCAGGAGATTCAGAACATGATGATGAAGAAATGATGAAGATCAAATGACAAGCTGAAATTTTTGTCCTGTGATATCGTGTGTTAAAATATATCCAATAGATATTGTATCAACGCATCGAATGAACTGCAATAAAATACTCTTTTTGGATAAATTGTCAATTTTTAAACGTCAGGTGAGCTTGCAAATCTGACGGGAGAGAAAAGGCATCTCAACAGCTGGTACTTTTCGAGAAATGTGTAACTTACTGACATCTTTCAGTTACTTAGTCGGAAAATAGTTGGAGAGAATAAAAACATCTTCTCATATATCTACGTTGAATTTATACGAGACGACAGTGTCACAGTTATGGGGAGAGTGTCGAAGTTGTAGGATAGAAGTTGAGTTTTCCATCTTCTGGTGCAATGGATTTTCAAGTGAGTAGAATTTTCCGAGAAAGAGGCGCGATGGGGGGTGGGAACCGCGCCCTCGACACGTTTGCTCTCTGCCGATGGCTTCCTGTACCTTTTATGTGTATATTATGTAATACGCTACTGGTGTGTGCATTATTTCGAGGATAAATCGTTCGTGAATAATGTACTCTATGAATCTTCGGTTCTTCCTGAAAATTGCCCACGGCACACCCATTAGGTTGGATCAAACTTTCTCACCGATGATAATATCAGGTTATAACCACTAGATGATGATATATTCACGCAGTCTTGGATGTTTACACCATATTAAATGAATAAAAATTATCGCGAGTCTCTCCTAATTTATCATTTTTTTCTATTCGGAGGATTCGGGGGAAGGGGAGAAAAATCATTCTGAATTATAGTTTTTTTTTGATTAGGTGAGGTGAAGACATTGAAAGTTATTGAATTTTTTCGTTGGGTGGAATTGATATCAATCATCAGATTATCACTCTTTCAAACCCAATTTTTATTATCCACTGGAATGAGGAGTAGGACCCTCGATAATCATATCTGGCAGGTACTTCTCTCGTAAATCCGTAGAATAGTGCCGTTATCATCGGACTGATACGAGGAGCTATGCACTCCCACCCCATAGACAGCATCCTCGCGCATCCAACGTCTTCGCAGATTGCCGTATTTCCTCGGTAATCGCATAAACTCAAGTCCCTAGAAGTTTAATTGAATCGGCGATACAGGATTGATCCGTCGATTTACGTAAAAAAAAATGATAAGTCTAGCTCGTCCCTATAATAATTCCATTTTTCCTCGAAATGTTGACATTCACACCATCAGTATATTTAATAATAATAATTCAATAATGGAGTTGGACATGCGGAAATTTCATTTTATCACGTGAGGTCTTGCTTAGAAATTTATTTTCTTATAAAATTTCAATAGTAAACTGGGGTTTCTGGGAATTTTTTAGAAATAATAAATTGACCCCCAAACGCCACCCGAAAGATACTCCAGACATTTCGTGAGGACGAAAAATTCAACCGCAAGCAGAAGACTTAACCTGACGGTGGGTTAACGCCGGATTGAATTTACGATCTTCCAATCGCTTAACGGTCCCAGCGAATTCAGCAGTTTTCCGGGTGTTAAAGTTATCGCAACAGATGTCCATTTCAATCATTGGAGTGAATAATTCCGGTATTTTATCTATAATAAATTTGTAGGTCAGGTAAATTCTCCAGTAACTGAAACTGGATTAATGAATTCGATTGAACACGAAACCAATTTTTTCCAGAATAATTATTTTGCTGTAAAATAAAATTGCTGATTTCGCTATTAAAAAAAATTAATCCATACGAATGAAGTTCTCCCAAGTCGAAATATCTCGAAAGCGCATCGACGCGATTTCCCATTGGCCAAGACGACCGCCATGTCTCCTCCCCTGCGGCGGTAAATTTGAAAACTGAAATTCGCGCACAACGCGCAATAATTTCCGTCTAGTTTCCCGCGATTTTTCTGAGATTCCACGAGGTAAATTCACCAACTACGGGTCAGACAGTGTTTTTATAAAAAAAATACATGATAACCAATTACCTTGAGCGAGTCGAATACTGTGATATCTACTTCATTCTTCTTTTGATGCACACAGTGGTGATATTCATGAAGGGTTTAAAGGAAAGTTACGCGTTAATTGAGTACCCAGAAGTGAGTTGTAGACGAGCAAAGCACTCGAGGGCACAAGTGGTCTCAGTTCTCGAGTCCCATGCCCCAAAACTCGCACAAGGGAGGGGTTCGAGTTCAAAGCGTACACCGGAAACCCCTCCCTGTCCTCTTCCATTTCATATCGCCCTCGTTATGTCATTACTTTCACCCTCAGGTGAATTTCAATTCATAACTATTACTTGGCCGAGTCTCTGATATTGTTGGAATACCTTTGGGGAAGGGGGATGGGGTATGATCATTTGTGAAGAAGAAAATAATTCCCCTTGACTCCCCTTCTCAGTTTTACTCAATTCCAAAAAATTTCCAAAATTACAAACCATCACTATTTTTTAAACCTAATCAAACTCACAATCTTATTTTAATAAATTATCGGTTATTAATTAGTTTTCGCGCTGATAGTTGCAGATCAATATGCCTAAAGTTTTCCTTCAATAAAATATTATGTACGACGAAAGGAATGAAGAAATTATTGTGTATAACAATCGTGATTTACAGAATTTCCTGCGCTTAATGCTTGATTGAATTGAATTCGCGGAAATAGTTGAATCTACCAGCGAAATGGCTCATGGAAAAATATTTTTGGGGGGTATAATCCGGTGAAATCCATTGACTCATTGAGGGCAGTGCATTAGTCCAAGCTAATCCCAGCTTTCCTGTTGAAAATTCCTCCTGAAGTGTCTAAACACTCGCAAACTACCCTTCAACATCCTCCCTCCTTATGCGAGACTTTTTTTTTTCTATTCCAAATACGCGATGTTGAAATAACTGAGGTTAACCGTTAAGCCGACGTCTCTGTAGATCGATAAGAGCCGTTGTGGATTACCGGAAGTAACTCCTAGAAAATTTAGGTCACAGCAATCCTCTATCCTTGTATATACACGATTTGGCCACCAACCAATGTCGTATTTCAGCTCAACTCAGCCATGACGCATGGTTTGAACTTTCCTACTGTCTATGGCAGATTGGAAAATTTGACCGCATTCAATGCATATCATTGACGAATGCATCTTGCTATTTCACAATCAGGAATTTATCCCCTTTTCCACCTAGAACAATGACGAAATCAATTACAATTCCACATTTCGTATAAATAAAATACTCACATGTCCATGAAATTCCATTTTTTCATTCCAACAAAATAATCTGAGATCGCGAGTATGACGCTTGTGAATTTATCGTTGCGCAATTGCAATTGCCATTGGCATTCGTTTATTTTTTGAGATAAAAGAGTGACGGTTATCGCCCTTTTGATGCTATTGTAATTAATTATTCTGTCTTGATGAAAGATTTGTAAACATTGCGCGGACATTAAGTGAACGGTGGAATAAAAAATGAAACGTATCTTTACTCTTTAAAAATCGAATTGCAATTCCGCTAGTTTCGTCTGAATCTCGTTACTCCAATGCCGTAAAGAAAGTAAATTCAATTGCCGATGGTACATTCTAAATCTCAACGAAGTGCAATTACCCTTCCACAATTAACTTCTCCAACTCTCCGGCGAATCTCTCAAACAAATGTGGCACGAAAAAAAAAATTGATTGCGTTATTGTCAATTGCACCGATTAGTCCCCGAGAGAAAAAAAAAAATTTTAAAATGAATGAGAGCGTCTGACTAAAATCAATGGCAAACGGTTATCATTCATGATCGAATGGATACACTGTAATTACCGATCATCGCGTATTCACTTATTCATTGTTATTTCTTCCTGAATCTGCTGCAAGGATTTGCCTTTTGTTTCGGGCATCCATAAGATGGCAAATGGTACGGCAGTCAAAATACTGACGATATAAATCCAGTAGACGTACTTTTGTCCGATAACGTCAACGAGGGGTTGAAATGTCTTAGTGGTAATAAATGCGAATAAAGCACCGACAACACTAGCAGCACAAGCAGCCACGCACTTTATAGCTGGTGGAAATATCTCGCTCAATACTGTACTTGGTACAGTCATCATTCCGGTGAATGCACTCAACTGAAAAATAACGAGTGAAGCTATTGGCAATGCTTGGAGTTTTATTGGATCATGGCCATTATCAAGAAATGTAAAATGAATTTCAAGAACGGCAAGACCAATTGCCGTTCCAACACTCGAGACGATGAGGAGACCACGACGTCCGAGCAATTCAATGAGATACGTAGAGATACCGATGGCAATGACAGTTACAGCTGACACCATGATGACAGTCATCGATGGATCAATTATCGTGGATTTAGCGTCACGGAGGATCATCTCCATGTAGAAGACGATCGTCGTGAGTCCGCTCATCTGCATGTACATGAAGAGCATGAGAACGATGTAGAGAGCTTTTCTCAGTTCGACTCGTTTGAACTCTCGGGTCTTCTCGAGGAAGCCCTGAGAGTTGGAGGTCTCTACGTACGTCTTCAACGACGAGTAGACCCTGTCGACGTCGCAGCCCCTGTCGTACCAGGCGATGGCAGCTTTCACCCTTTGGACATCCCCACGCATCAGATGGTGTGGGGATTCCGGGAGACAGAGGAACATGACGATCGCTATCAAGGACAACACCAGGAAGATGATACTCGATGTCTCGAGATCCAGATGAGCTCCAATTATACTGGTCAAGAGACTTCCCGTGGGGATGCCGATCATCGCTGCGCTTATCAGCGATCCTCTGATCCTCGGATCCGCTATCTCACCGATGTACAATGGAAAACAGCTGAAGGCCATACCCATGCCGATTCCAGCTAGGACTCTTCCCAGGAATAACCAGACAATCGATTGAGCTAGGGCTGTGAGAATCCAGCAGGCAGCAGTCGGTAGGCATGTGATCAGAAGACTCGTTTTGCTGCCGAATATGTAAACTGATCCACCTCCGAATACAGCTCCCAATGTTCGCCCCACGTTCATTATTGATGCGATCCAGGATGCCTCGTTCAGGGTCATAGGAAGAGTTGAATTTTTTGAGGTCAATTTTGGGATGTATGGAGAACTCCACGTGCAGATGCAGCCAATTTGCAGGAGAGATACTGTCACTGAAAATTATTTCTGCGTATTAAACTGGGGAATTGAAGAAATCAAATAAAATCAATCAGATAATTATAATATCAATTGTTCCGAGGGGTCTTCATGATGCCAATTAATTAGATATGATGTATATAATTACTAATTGTGGTAATAATTATTACCTGCTAGTGTGGAAAGCCATTGTGGCCACAGAGAATTTATTCTCTTCATCTCGATCATCGCACAGCAGTTCTCGATGGAGAATAAATCTCCTTGACGTATCCCCGACGTTGAGGTCACCCGTCTTCGATGAAAACGATTTCCTCTTTCCCGTGATGGGCCTCTGGATTGTCCCCAATTTATGTCACGCTGACACTATCTGATTCGAGGGAAGACTGTCAAAGCGATTGTCTTGACACTCGGGCATGCGATAACAGACGGGGAATTAAAGAACGAGGAAACTCTATATTCACCGAAAACAGTCGTCTCATTGTTTGATCACAAATATAAACACATCTGAATTAGTATTTGACACTCAGGGAAAATCCAACGAGTTGCGCAATTTTATAGATAAACAGCTAATTAAATTTTTCGACTGCTCTCCTTTCGATAATTTAGTCATTAAATAATGGACTTACACTGATTTTTTTTTAGAATTGAGAGTGAAGGGGAAATTATTTGTCGAAATTATGACATTTTGTGGGGAAAAAAAAATCGTTTATTAATTGTTTTTTCAATTTTTCACACATTCGTAGGGATTTGATTTTTGTAATATCTAGTTCTTCCGATAAAATTGAAGATTGAAATTGAAATTCCCGTCGTTCCCCCGCTGTCATTTATTAAGGCATCAGGGTATTGAACAGCTGATGATCTCGAGGGCAAACATCGGAGCCCATGTGCGGCCGCGATAGCGATAAAAAATTCCAGTGCTCACTGCTTTTTCATGGGATAATCAGAAGAGTACATACTTCCACTCCCACATTGAGCAATCAAGAAAAAAAAAACACATTAAGTACGTCAACACATGCGATTGATAGCACAGAGACGAAATAAATCGCTTGAACCTCAAGATCCATTCCTGATTGTTATTTTCGATTCTGCGAAAGCAGATTAAACCTTCCACTCGCTATTCACTAGATTTTTACAGTTCCGTTTCATTTCCATTCGGCTAATTTATCAGACATATCCCAGTCATGACTTATGCACATCATTTATAATTGTCCCACGACAAAAAAAAAAGCTCACACGTCATTTCGTAGAAAATGCCATTACATTTTCAACAAGTACTGATTTAATTCCGACTTTCCAATTCCCTCGTATCACATCCTGGTGCTACTGAAATCTTCACGCACAGAATTACTGAGTTTGTCAACTGTATAGGTGTCCTTGACGTCTTTTTTCTTTCCACTGAACATTTCCTGAATCTCCTGCAAAGATTTCCCTTTGGTCTCCGGAACTGCCATAATTGTATAAACAAACATAGCGAAGACCAGAAGAGCGTACAGCCAAAGGACAAATTTTTTGGAAGTAACATCCAGCAGGGGCTGATAACTTTTGCTAACGATGAAGGCAAAAAATGCGGAGATTACATTAGCCATGCACGTGCCAATTTCCTTGAGCTGAGGTGGAAACATTTCGCTCATGAGACAACTGGGAATGGTAAGAATTCCAATGCACATGAAGAACTGATAAAAAATGATAGCACTGATGCTCAAATACTGGAGAGTCGAACTGTCGTAATTCATGTCCAGCAGCTGATGATTGAGACCGAGAAGAAATAATGTTACAGCGGCTCCAGCACTGGAGACAGCCAGCATTGTTCGTCTGCCAGCTCGATCATTGGTGTACATTGAAATCAATCCCGCGCCAAATCCAACAAGTCCCACACACACGACAATTAAAGATGGGGCAATGACCTTGACCCCGAGATCAGTCAAGATGATCTCCATGTAAAGAGTGATTGTGTAGAGACCACTCAATTGCAGAAAGATGTAAACACTGTTCACGATCACCACAATTTTTCTATTCGTCGGTGAAAACAGCTGTTTGAACGTCTCCTTCATTGACAATTTGACTTCCTGTCCTGTGAACAGCTTCAGAGATTCCAGTTCTGCGGTAACATCGTGTTTACGATTGTAAAACTGGAGAGATTTTCTAGCGGCATCAATCCGATTTTCCCTAACCAAGTAATGAGGGCTGTCCGGAAAAACGATAAATCCAAAGAAAAATGCAGCAGTCATGGCGATACTTATGAGAGCAAATGTCGTCATGCTAACGTACGCCCCAATTAAATTCCCGAGGAGAGTTCCGATGACTATTCCCTGAGTAATCACGCTGATCAGAGTACCTCGGATTTTAGGATCGGCAATCTCTCCCACGTAAAGTGGAAATGTGCTGTAGTACATTCCAACAGCAAAACCACTGAGGAGTCTTGCGGTGTAGATCCAGGGTACCGACTCCTTGATGAGAAAGCAGAGCCATGCCAGGGCATGAGGGATTCCGTTGAAGAGGACAGCTTTTTTAGCCCCAAATTTGTGAACAATCACTGCTGCAAATATGGCACCAACTGTGCGAGTTATACTGAACAGGGAAGCGATCCAGGATGCCTCGTCCTCTGTGATCATCAGGGTTTCAGTTCCTTTAGTTAATTTAGCTAGGAATGGTGATGTCCAGCCGCTGACTAGCCCAACCAGGAGGGACAATATGTGAACTGCAATGGATAATTGATTGCTTCTGGTGGAATTTTCATTCAGAATTAATGATATAATAATTGATCAATGATAACTCACTTATCAATGATGCAATCCATTGCGGCCAGACTTTTCCACTTGGACTCGGTGATATCTTTGATGAATCGTTCATACTCACCCAGATTATCGGTCTTAAGAGCGTCTGCCCGGTTGCTCTTCGCGGCAATGACTGAATTCCTCCACTGGACATTTTATTAGGCAAATCCGCTTGATCATGCAGTTGAGTAATCAATTGGCGTGACAATACGTCATTAGTCAACACACCTATCGTTTTGAAAAGCGGGCAGCTATAGTTGACGGATTGGATCTAGATGGAATGCAGCAAATATTTAAATTTGAAAATATATGGAATTGAATTTTAATTTCGGTCTCATGATGGAAATCAGGAACCGTGAACTTCAATGTGCGATTGGTTATTTCCGTCTCTTTGGTCTTCATTATTGTCGCTGATAGTGTAATGAACTGATATCGCTTCATTTTTTTTTATCAGAATGATGTCTTAGAGATAAAGTATTGAGTAAATATGGGGGTACTCTAATGGGTAGTGATAAGATCCGGAGAAGTGGCTTGTGATTACAGTTCAGAGATTATTGAAGTACATGACGTGTACTGGCTGCCACACTTTTGATTACGAGTGGATTTGGTGCGGGTTTATTTTATTGGTTTATTTATTTGATTATATTGATGATCTAATGGGATTGTCAAGGCCAGAGGCGTAATTCTGGCACGCACCGTACATCATCGAGTTACCATAAAATTATGGAGTTACGCACTGAGGAAAACGGAATTAATTTGTAATAATTGCGGGGAAGGGATAGGCTACAATGATTATTTTTTCTTGACTTTTTCTCGAGTTTCAGAAAAATCGAATGAATCGTGATCTGATGAGAAAAATCAACGTGGAAGAATACAATTTGAACAAAAATTTTTCTGTCATGGATAGGCCCTTGGGATTGGCGAAATAAAAACGTTTTTATAGAATTTTCTATAAACATGTTTTAAGATATAAACAATTTGATTACTTACTCGTTAACTAGTCGGAAAAGCAAGAGATGGCGGTAAAAATCTGATTGCTGTTATTTACTCGGGACTAACAAGCTCTTCAAGTCGTAATTCTTAACAGAATACATGCGAACATTTACTCACCCCCGCGGAAGGCGAGTAAACATGATTTATTATCACAAGCTTTGAATACTTGTTAAGATATTTTCGTGATTTGTGGAGTTTCTTTGGAATAGTGATATTTTCGGTTGTCGAGACAATATAGGAGTCGAGTGTACTATCTGAAGAACAATATGATATTGGATTTGAGGAAATCACACGGAGAGAAATATTCCAGAAAAATGACGGGTCATTTCACGTAATTTGTAAGCGAAGCAATCATCACATAAATTCTACGATTTGTTCCATATAAATTATTCATCCACCCGACGCATCATGGCTAGCCATGAGTTACCGTGACGGAATTTTTACGGCATGTTACGTAATTTTTCTGGAGCGTTCCGCAAAAAATCTTGAACATCCAAGAATTTTTATGCTCTGAGGCATAATGAGTCTTGTTTCGGTCGATTTTAAAACTTCCAAAAAAATTACGTGACGTATTTTTTCGGTGACAGAACCCGAAAATTTACTGAAATTTCCAGATTTATTCCCTGAAAGCGATTCTCACTGGTAGATTACACGAAATGTTCCGTAATTTTTATTGAATATTTGTCTCCGTGGAGTTTTGCGCAAAAGGTCTTATTATATTTCGATCGAACATCCGTGATTATTTCTGGAAGAAATTTCCTCAAGTCGGGTTCACTGACTGTAAGCACCTGCTCAAGATTTGGAGAATGAAAGATTGCCTCCGGAATTATTTACGTTTTGACTTATCGTAGACACGTGTGATAACGCAATCTACACTCCATAATACCTCAACCTTGACTGGAACGACGAGTGCAGATATTATATTTTCGTTACTGTTTACCATTTTTCTGTCAATTCGTCGATCCTCATTTCGGAAATTTCTATTAAATGAAAAATCGATCGGATCTCTCAATTTCCATTCCGATTTTCCCTGGGAATGAAAATTTCACGTAGAAAACTCTTGAATACCCATAAATTTTGTCTGTCATAAATAAAAAATAGAAAACTGTGGCGATAACGTGCACTGGTGTTGTCGAATACTAGTTTAACCTGTAATATTCTTTTCCAATTATTATCAATCGCTTAGCATTATCATTTTCGCAATATTGAAACCGGTTTCGTCAGCGGCAACCATTTTTCCACATTTTTCTGGGAAATCCTGATGACCTCTGAATTTTTAATTAACGCACAATTATGCCTAATGCTCTCCGAATGATAAGACAAGATCTCCAGGAAAACCGGAAAAAATACAATTTATTCAAAAATTTCACAATTAATTTTACAATTGGACAGCCTAAGAAATTTAAAATAATGGAACTCATTCGCTGCTTTCTGACTTTTGACTCGGTCCACTCGGAATCCACTCACTCTTTTCCTTCAGTATCTCCTGAATCTCCTGAAGGGACTTGCCTTTAGTCTCAGGAACTACAGCCATCGTATAAAAGAAGATCATAAGAATCAGAACTGCGTAGAAGAAGAACATGAATTCCTCGGACGTGACATCCAGCAAAAGCTGATAGCTCCTACTAGCTACGAATGCCGCAAAAGCGCAAAGAATATTTACAATGCAGGACCCAATTTCCTTCAATTCCGGTGAAAAGATCTCGCCCAAAAGGCAACTAGGAATTTGGGCGAGTCCGATGTGTACGAAGAATGCGTACATCATAATCTCGGAAATCGCCAGCCATTGGAGACATGAGCTGTCGTATCCTCGCTTGACTAGCAGGAAGTTAACACCTATCAGAGCAAAATTAACAGAAGCCCCCAGAGAAGACACAGCTAGCATTGTTCGTCTTCCAAATTGATCATTCGTGTAGATGGAAATTAGTCCCGATGGAATGGCGACTACAGCGACACATACCACAACCAGAGATGGAGCTATGACATCAGTTTTGAGAGTTGTGAGAAGTATTTCGAGGTACATCGGAATCGTGTAGATGCCACTGAAGTGAATGAAGACGTGAATGGAGACAATCGTGAAGAAGGTCTTTCTATTCAGCGGTTTTGACAGACTCCTGAAGGATTCGATGAGAGTCAATTCCTGCGATTTCTTCATGTATCCGCTCAATTCTTCCAACTCACCTGTCACATCATCTTGGCGATTGTACCACTTCAAGGATTCCCCAGCTTCTTCTATTCTGTTCCTCTTGATGAGGTGATGTGGACTGTTCGGGAATAACGAAAAGGACAACAAAAAGATCGCAGTCAGTATGAGACTTATGATTGCGAAGGTTTCCATGTTTAGGTATGCCCCAAGGAGAGTCCCTAGTAAGTACCCAATGGCTTTTCCTTCAGAGACAAGGCCAATCAGGGCACCTCTGATGTTTGGATTAGCTATTTCTCCGATGTACAGTGGAAAACTCCCAGCAAACATTCCAAATGCAACACCACTGAATACCTTTGATGCGTAGATCCAAGGGACGGATTCGTCAATCAGAAAGCAGCACCAGACAAGAGCGTAAGGAACTCCACCGAGCAACACAGCGTTTTTCGCCCCGAATTTGTAAATTAGTGCTGCTGCAATTGTGGAACCAAGTGGTTGTGACGAATGAGACAGAGATGCAATCCATGATGCTTCGTCATTGGTGATGGTCAACGATTCAGTCCCCCTCGTCAATTTTGCAAGATACGGAGAAGTCCATCCACCTATCAGACCAGAAAGAACGGCCAGTATATGGACTGGAATACGAGGGATTACTTTTGATAATGACTTTTTCCTGGTGAATCACTTACTTATTGATGCTGCGAGCCATTGAGGCCAAACTTTTGGATTTGGCGCAATGGTTATTTTCGCTGATGTCATGGTGGTTCACCTGGTTCATAAGATCATGTAGCTCCTCACAAGGCACGGCACTAAATAAAATTGATCAGCAAGTCGCTGAAGACGGATTCACGATGCGGCTGCGTAAAGCCTTAGAAATTAATAATTCCTTTGCATGTGAGTGTTCCTGAAGAAGTCAGAAGATATTTCTTCAATTTATTGTCAAATGCGTCATTGATAATAGCACAACTGGTGCCTGTTATCCTTGATTCGTATATCAGTAATGAAAGGTGACGAATTTTATTGTTCATCAAGTATTGTAATGATGATAATCCAATCGACGAATAATATTTTCAAACGATTGGAGTGAAGCAGTTCGTTTTTCATACATACATATCTAGACAATACAAAACAACTTGATATTTACATTTCTTCGGTCATACTTATTACAAATATATAACAAAATAATCATCTACAATGAATTTTTAGACCTCAATGGTCCAATCCTTCATTAATCTTCGTTCACTTTTTTTCTTGAACATATTCTGAATTTCTTGGAGCGACTGACCCTTTGTCTCTGGAACTACAGCAATCGCATAAATGAAGAGAGCAAATAAAATAGATGCATTGAAGAAGAATATAAATTCCTCAGATGTCCGATCTAAAACAGGCTGATAGCCTTTGCTCGCGACAGTTGCTGCTAAAGCGCTAACAATATTCGACAGGCATGAGCCAAGCCCTTTGAGCTCAGAGGGAAATATTTCCCCCACGATGCAGCATGGAATATTGGTCAATCCGACATTAACAAAAAATAGGTACATCATGAATTCGGCGATAATCAGCCATTGGAAATTTGAGACATTGTGACCATGTCGGAGCAGGAGAAAATTTATACCGATGAGAATGAAACTGATGGAAACTCCTAGAGCAGCAACTGCCAGCATTGTTCGCCTTCCAAAATGATCATTTGTGTATGTTGTCACGAAACCTCCAATTACTGCAACTATTGCTACACATATCACAACGTCAGACGGTGCCATTACGTCTATTTTCAGGGTTGTCAGGAGAATTTCCATGTACATTGGAATTACATATGCTCCGCTGAGATATACAAAACCATGAATACCAAGGACAATCATCAAAAGTTTTCGATTCAACGGTGTTAAAATAAGTTTGAGCTTCTCTTTGTGGGATAAAGATGATTTCTGGGGTGTTCCTATGTACTCTATCAACGCATCGAGTTCGCTCCTTACGTCGGTCTGCCGACTGTACCACTTGAGAGATTTCTCCGCTTTCTTTATCTTGTTGATCTTCACCAAATAGTGTGAGCTATCCGGAAGGAAAAAGAATGACAGCATGAAAATTATACTCAGGGTAAGCCCTACGAGAGCGAAGCTCCTCATCGGCAGATATGCACCCAGCAAATTACCAAGGAGATATCCAATGCCACCACCCTGGCCGACAAAACTTGTCAGAGCACCTCTGATCTTTGGACTACCAATTTCACCGATGTAAAGTGGAAAAGTACTGAAGTACATTCCTAATCCACAGCTACAGAGCACTCTAGCAGTGTAGATCGAAGAAACTGACTCGTTTATCAGGAAACAGGACCAGCCCAGGGCGTGGGGAACACCAGCAAACAATGCTGCCTTTTTTGCCCCCATATTGTGAACAATCACTGCTGCTACGATTGAACCCAGGGGCTGGCATGATAGGTAAAGTGTAGCAATCCATGATGCCTCGTCATTTGTAATTTTTACCGCTTCCGCACCTGTTGTCAATTTCGTCAGATAAGGCGAAGTCCATCCACCCACCAGTCCATCCAGAATAGCAAGGACATGCACTGCAATGTGACGTACAAATTGTCTAATGCGATAAAAATACCTGTCAGCAAATGACTATGATAAGTGACTCACGTGTCGATGCAGCTAGCCACTGCGACCATACTTTGGATTTGTTTTTCGCTGTCGCTTCCATTGTCATCATGATTTATTCGATCAGGAGAAATTTGAGACTTCTCACAATGGAATTAGCACGGGTGTCTTATTCAACCAGTTCCTAATTTCGCAGTTATTATTGTCCCGGCTTTATGGACTTGAGTGTCAGTTATTAAAGAACCATCGCACGGTGATATGCCACCCCACCATTCGCCAATTGTTGTCCAATGCACGTGTTATTTATGCACATGCGTATGGATAAACCATTTTATGGTATATATCAGAGAAGAATATATAGATCTAACGGAGTCGATGATCGACAGCACGTGGTGGCTAATATCTCACTATTATTCTGGATAGATAACTGTTTATTTCATTCCACGATATTCAAAACGTGCGTTAAAATATTATTTTAATGCTCAATTCTTATAATTTTAATCATTGTCGCAGCATCAGTTGACGCGTGTCACTTAATATTATTTTTCCATAGATATCTATGTTCATTGAGCACAGTTGTTTATTTAAAAAAAAAACCCCTTTTTCAACTTTTAATTCTATTTTTTATCTCTTTTTTATTTTATTTTATTCGTTTTTTAACTTGAAAAATATTTAACGCAGAATATATTGTTATTTTTTCACGGATATGCACTTTCTTCGAAACAACTAATCGATTCCCCATGAAATTTAATTTTTTTTGCTCATACTGCAATTGTTTATTGCAACGCCTCGCTGAACTCTTGACAATCTTCTGAATCGTTAGATATTATTTCTCCCCATTTTGTGCTTTTTCAGTATGACTCACTCCGAGATTCTAGTTTGTATTATTCATCGATGAAGTCGAAATAAGTCGAGGAAATTGTAGAAATCGATTGAGCATTTGAATAATACACAACAATGAATGTATTTGTTAATTATCGATGTCGTGATGGGAGAGAAAAACGTAATAGAACGGGAATGATTAATTCATTACTCATTACCGTATGCCACCAGAAATGATGGTACTTCTTTATTTTATTGGGAGATAATTAAGACATTGTGGTTGATGAGGCGCCTGATATCACCAGCTTACATAAACGTGAAAACAATCGTTTCTGCCAATTGAATTTATTAGTGCGACATGAGATAAAAATTGAAACATGGATTTCGCTCAGCGATTAACTGTGTCAGATATATACCCTGTGCAAATTTTTATCAATATGAATTAATTAACTAAATAATCATAATCCATGAAAAGAAATAATTTTTTTTGCACACCCGTCGGCGTGTGAATTTTTTTACACCAGTTTTTTCCTAATATCTCCAAAAGGAAGAGAAATACCGATATTTTAGTGAAATCACTTTTAATAGATAAACATGATAGCTACAAAAAAGGTATCAATAAAAATATCGCCATCTCCCTTCATTTGCAATATATTTTCTAAAAACTGAGTGAAAAAAAAAATACAGTTACGGTGAATCGATTATTCGCAACGTTTGCAGCTGCATTTTTATTTAGAAAGGAGAATGATAATGAATTTTCACGCCGAGATGGATTTCCAAGACCTATAAAATTATTCTGTCACCCACTCGTGCCTTGAGACTGCATAATGGATTATATCTTGGTGGTTAACCACATGTGCATGACCGTACGATTTTATAGTACTACTAGTTGTATCATTCGACATAGCCGACAAGTTGTAATTGAAAGGTTGTTGAGACGTCCTTGCTCGTTTAATACGCGATAAGAGTAGCAGTGAGGAAAACTTCATAATACAAATAAAAACCGGTTGATTCTGGCAATTCCTCGAACACCAACGATTCCCGATATAAATAACAGTATTACATAAACAACAAGTGAAATTATTTTTTCTAACCGGCATTTTATTTATCACATACAATTACGATAACAATTCATGAGTTTAACGGTCTAGACGCATCATTAGCGTTGTTCTCAAGCGGTGGAATTTCCGCTTTGAACCTTTGCGTGCCTTTTTTCATCAGCATCTCCTGAATCTCCTGAAGTGACTTACCTTTTGTCTCCGGTATCACCATAATCGTATAAATAAACATAAAAAACACAAGAATGGCATAAAAGAAGAAGACAAATTCTTCGGATGTGGCATCTAAGAGAGGCTGATAGCTTTTGCTCGCGGCAAATGCTGATGAAGCGCAAACAATATTAGCTATACATGATCCAATTTCTTTGAGCTCCGGTGAAAATATTTCACTCAAGAGACAACTGGGAATATGGGTGAGACCGATATTGAGGAAGAATATGTACATCATAAACTCAACTATTACCAGCCATTGAACATTCGATACGTCATAATCAAGATTGAAGAACAGGTAATGTATTCCTATAAGTGCAAAGTTGATGGCTACTCCTAGTGTGGAAACAGCGAGCATGGATCGTCTACCGAAGTGATCATTCGTGTAAATTGCCATGAAATTTCCAATAATTGCAACTACACCGACGCACACAACGACGAGTGACGGTGCTATGACGTCAATCTTGAGAGTTGTTAAGAGTATTTCCTGGTACATCGCAACTGTGTTGATGCCACTGAGCTGCATGAACAGATAAACACTGACAACCATCATCAATATTCTCCTGTTGAGGGGAGTTATCAATTGCTGCAATGACTGCTTGAACGACAACACTTGCGTCGTCTCCATGTAAATTTTTAACGATTCAAGCTCATCCCTGACATTATTCTGTCGATTGTACCACCTGAGTGATCTCTCTGCCTCCTTCATTCTGTTATTCTTAACGAAGTAATGAGGGCTGTCCGGAAAAAATGAGAATGAAAACAGATAAATGATACTGAGGATGAGATTTATGATGGCAAATGTTCTCATATCTGAATAGGCACCCATGAGATTGCCCATGAGATAACCAATGGCGGAACCCTGGGCTACTAGAGCGATAAGGGCACCTCTGATTTTCGGATGTCCTATTTCACCGATGTACAGGGGAAATGCGCTCAGATATATTCCCATAGCTAGACCACCGGCTATCCTTGATGCGTAGATCCAGGGAACTGATGTCTCCACGAGGAAAAATGCCCAGGCGATGCTGAACGGAATTCCACCGAGGAGAACTGCTTTTTTTGATCCAAATTTGTGGACCACTGCTGCTGCGAAGATGGAACCCACGGGTCGAGACAGGTGCAGCAAGGATGCTATCCAGGATGCCTCGTCGTTGGTTACAGTCAGGGATTCAGCGCCCTTCGTCAATTTTGCTAGATAAGGCGATGTCCATCCACCCACCAGTCCACACAGGAGCGCAAATATGTGAACTGAGAGATTGATAAGATAAGATAAGATTATTCAGAAAGTCGTTGCACGAGTTGGAGGAGAGTCGAGAGGGATCTAAAGGAGGGGCGAGAAATGGTGAGAAGGAAAAGAGAAAGGAGGAGAAAATAGCGGAGAGGGATATGGGTTGAACCGAAGAGAAAATGGTGGATTGCACGTAATTTCTTACTTATTAGGTACTGGGTACATAGGTTAGAGACTTGAGGGATTTTGGAAAGGGATTTAAAGGAAACGAAAAGCCTGGAATTCCGTAAGAGAACATAAAGTATTGTTTGATATTATTCAGAAAGTCGAGGAGATTAAAGGCGTAGAGGCGAATTAGGAATGGAGTTGTTTTGGAATTTGACTTACTTGTCAATGCCGCAAGCCATTGTGTCCAAATTTTTGATGATGAACGTGCGATCTCTGTGGATGTCATCTCAATTCATCTGATCGAGATATTAAATACTGAACATCACAATGGCTTCTAACCTCGCGATATGGTATTGACACGTGCGCGTGGTGTGTCGTTACCACTGATAATCACAGTCGGGGATACAGAAGCGCTCTCACCTCATGATTGAACTAGTGACTGAGTACAGACACAAGTGCAGGATCACGTTTGACATCTTAAGTGTGAATCATATTACTTTCTCGTCACCTTGACGGATGCATCCGAGACGTACGTGCTACCCGGTATTTATTGCAGGATGTCACTGCAAAAACACTACCTCGTGACTTTTTTTTTTTTTGGAATTAATGCACACGTTCTCTTTGCGCTGATCCCTACTACTCCCGTTCTCTGGATAAACAAAATAATAACGAGAATCTAATCCAAAGGAAATGATGGTTTTATCGACAATAAATAACTCGTAATATTAATAACATTTAAATAAATAATAACTCCTGTAATTATGGGAATTAATCCAAAAGAGGATCATGCCTTTATCGATAATCAAGTATCGAGAATAAATCATTGGCAATTAATGAAGCCATGAATTACAAAGTTGAAGGATTTTACAACATTTTTATTTTATTTTATCTTGATGATTGTACATAATATTTCCCTGTCACATTATCTCTGGACTCGGGTATTAATTTCAGTGGTTAACGGGACGATTGAATTAATGAGAATCATTTTCCCAACAATGAATGATATTTTTCTGAATATAAATTGTCTGATAGAATGGCAGATGATTCTATAATTTATGGATAGAGGAAAAAAATCCGCTTGAACAGACGAGTTTTATAATAAATTCAAGACAATCTGGCAACGAAATTACGACTTATTGCACGGATGTTTAACAAAACACTAGTATTGAAAAAAAAAAAATTGCAGCGGTGCTGAGCATGACACACATGTTATTCTTCCAGAAATATTTACTGGCTAATGTTTTGCGAAATAGATGTTCAAGGATAGAAATAATAGACGTTTAAAGAATGTCATAATTTAATTATTTCCACAAAATGACTGACTTTCAATGCCGGAAGAATCACTTCCCACGACACTATCATAAATCACGACTAATCACTCGTCCCAACGAGAAAAACCACGAGATATTAATCCTCCACATTAAAAATGATCATCCACCGAATAACGATAAATCTTTATCAATCATTAGTAGTCCGATAAATTTGCACAGGCTCCACTGTTTTGTCCCTCTTCATCAGCATGTCCTGAATTTCTTGAAGAGACTTGCCCTTCGTCTCCGGAATAACTATTATAGTATAAAGAAACATTAAGAATACGAGAAAGGCATAGAAGAAGAATATGAATTCCTCGGATGTGGCATCCAGAAGGGGCTGATAACTTTTGCTCGCGAGGAATGCCGAACAAGCGCAAACAATATTTACAATGCATGTACCAATTTCCTTGAGCTCCGGTGAGAATATCTCACTCAAGAGACAATTGGGAATGTGCGTGAGCCCGATATTGAGGAAAAATATGTACGCCATAAATTCCGCGATAATGTACCACTGATAATTGTCAAGATCATACCCATGCCCAGCGAGAAGATAATTCACTCCTATGAGTGCAAAATTTATGGAGACTCCTAACGTGGATGCAGCTAGCATCGTTCGTCTTCCGCAATGATCATTCGTGTAAATAGCAACACAACCCCCAATTATTGCAACAATACCTATAGCTACAACAACTAATGATGGAGCTATAACATCAATTTTTAGTTTTGTCAAGAGTATTTCTAAGTACATCGCAATTGTGTACAGACCACTGAGTTGCATGAAGAGATAAACGCAGATCACCATGAACAATGTTTTCCGATTGAGAGGTGTTGTCCATTGCTTGAATGACTCCTTCAGGGTCAATTTCTGGGGCTTCCCGATGTACATCTTCAACGACTCCAGCTCAATGGCCACATCCCTCTGACGATTGTACCACTTCAATGACTTCTCCGCCTCATCCATATTATTTTTCTTAACGAAATAGTGCGCTGTACTCGGAAAATATAAAAAGGAAACCAAGAAGAAGATGCTCAGCACGAGATTGATAATAGAAAAATTTCTCATACTGATGTATGCACCCAGTAGATTGCCCATTAGATATCCAATTGCTGAACCGTAGGAGACTAGACCGACAAGTGCACCTCGAATTTTAGGATTTCCTATTTCACCGATGTACAGAGGGAATGCACCCAGGTACAGACCCATGGCCACACCACTGGACACTCTTGATGCGTAAATCCACGGGACTGATTCCCTGATGAGGAAGAAAATCCAGGCGATTCCGAATGGAAATCCAGCGATGAAAACCGTGTGTTTGGTGCCAAATTTGTGAACTGTCACTGCTCCTATTATGGAGCCGATGGGCCGGGAGAGGTGGAACAAGGAAGCGATCCATGATCCTTCGTCGTTCGTGATGGTCAGGGTTTCAGAGCCTGTCGTTAATTTGGCTAGGTATGGTGATGTCCAGCCAGCCACTAGACCAGTCAGCATAGAAAGAATGTACACTGGAAATAATGACTCGGTGAATTAATAATTGAGATTTAAAAATAAAAATCACCAAAAATCACTCACCTATCGCTGCAGCAATCCATTGTGGCCAGACTTTTGGCTTATCTCCTTTTATCATGTCACCTGATTTTTCACGATGATTTAAACAATTGTGGGAATTTCATTGATTATGATCAATTATGGGAGAGACTGTTGACGTGATTGTAACTCATTGATCGTTCAATTGCTTTATCCACACCGGCGATCACTACATAAGTGAATATGCTAAACGCGCGGTTCTTGCTTATACGAGTTATAAACACCAGGCAAAATACATGTGGCGCTTCAAACGATTAGTGACAATTAATGATGTTTCGTTATCGTGAATGGTATTAGGGATCGTGTGTGGTGAAGAGCTGTGTGAAAATTTTTTGGATTTAAAGAGAAAATTCGGAATATGAGGACAAAATTCAGCTGTGAAGACGGCATAGAAATCATTTCTATTGTTTATTATAATAAATAACTGCGCACTGTAGTACAATTTCTGTAATTAAAAAATATAATTGATCATGTACAATATTCAGTACATCTACTATTCGTTTTGATTGTCCTTGTGGATGATTAATCTTCGATTTTCTCGATTCGCTCGCTTTTATTCATCAACATCTCTTGAATTTCTCGGAGTGATTTGCCTTTAGTCTCTGGAACTACAGTAATCGTGTAGATGAACATGAATAATAATGCAAAGGCTGAGAGAAAGAATACGAATTCTTCGGATGTACCGTCCAGTATTGGCTGATAGCTTTTGCCGGCAAGAAAAGCAGCGAATGCACTGACAACACTAACCGTGCAGGAGCCGAACTCTTTGAGTTCAGTTGGAAAAATTTCACTCAAAAGACAACAGGGAATATTGGCTAGTCCGATATTCAAGAAGAATATGTACAGCATAAATTCGGCAATGATGATTATCTGATAATTTGAAATATTGTAACCCTGTGTCATCAGCAGAAAATCGATGCCTATCAGAAAAAAATTCACAGATACCCCGAGGGCAGAAACTGCGAGCATTGTTCGTCTTCCGAAGTAATCATTCGTGTACGTCGTCACAAGACCGCCAATAATTGCAACAACTCCAACACCAATCACAACTACTGACGGTGCTATGACATTGATTTTCAAAGTGGTCAGAAGAATTTCGAGGTACATTGCGATTACGTAAACACCACTGAGATGCATGAAGAGGTTAATACCAATAATAATTATTAACAGTTTTCGGTTGAGCGGAGATAAAAATTTCCTGGCCACCGCTTTGAGAGAGAATTTCTCGGTTTTTCCAATGTACGTTATCAACGCATCCAATTCAGACTTGACGTCTTTCTTCCGATTGTACCACTTAAGTGATTTTTCAGCTTCTGTGAGTTTATTTCTCTTGATTAAATAATGAGAGCTATCCGGAATCAAGAAGAAAGACAGCATGTAAATGATGGACATGGTGAGTCCTATAACGGCGAAGGTCCTCATCGGCAAATATGCCCCCAAGAAATTCCCAATCAGATATCCGATGCCCGTGCCCTGAGCAACGACTCCAACGAGAGCACCTCTGATCTTCGGATCAGCAATTTCACCGATATAAAGTGGAAAAGTACTGTAATAAATTCCAAATCCCGAACCACCGAATATCCGTGCGGTGTAAATAGCCGGAACTGACTCGCTGATTAAGAAACACATCCATCCAAGGGCATGAGGAATCCCAGCGAAAAGAACAGCTTTTTTCGTTCCAATAGTGCGAACTATCACAGCAGCAAATATCGAGCCAATAGGCTGCGATGAAAGATACAGCGAGGCGATCCACGACGCTTGATTATTAGTGATTGTCAATGATTCAGTTCCATTTGTCAATTTGGCTAGGTATGGAGATGTCCATCCTGCCACCAGTCCATCCAGAACAGCAAGAAGATGAACTGCAACGTCAACGAACATCATTAATCGCTCAGTCTTCAGACTTGAAATTACTTACGAGATAGTGCGGCTAGCCACTGGGACCAGAGTTTCGATGGTTTGTCCGTTCTCATTTTGATCTCCTCCATGTTGGACAATTGAAATCAGAATCGGTGAATCTGACCAGCGCAACTGACGGTCTCTTTCATTGGTGCTCCCTGAGTAATTGAGTGAGAATCCTGCTTATACCAGTTATTTCGACACTTTAAAAATAAATAATGGTACCTTATCGCGAAGTTATCTTGCATGTGGTCAGACATGCAAGTATTGCGAGCCAATGTCAAGTTTTTCAGGGAAATAAATGGTTTTTGTAGAATAAATGCTCCAAACCTTGATTGATTCTCTGCACTCAGTGCCAACGCGAAATGTGTCATCAGCGATTTTCAATAAGATCGATTGATCCACTGATTAGGTTTGAAGAAGCGAAGTCAAAACATGTCTCTTTCATGGGGATGAACTGCTACTTGAATAATTAATTGTTTTAACCTCCAATCGACTCGATTCGAATTTGTGCGTGAACGATGGAGTATTGATAGGAAATTACAGTGGGGAGTGATCTTGTGTGCAATAATTATTATATATATTGTATAAAATAATGCATCGTAATTTCGTCATTCCATTCTATCCTGAGATCCCTTTGTTATCCAAAAACGGCTCAGGATAGATCATGGAGCACGCGAAGATACATTGGATTTCCTCAAAACGTGAGACTAGAATTCATTTCCGCGGGTTTTCAATAGACAGATCCGACTATTTGTTCATTTAGAATGTTCATTCATTGCAATATGACAATATGTTCACATTCTGGTGCTGTCCACTTCCTCTTTCTGTGATTTATCGGGAGACCCATTATTTTCCGATGCACACACACCCCTCAACATCCGCTGAATCTCCTGAAGGGATTTACCTTTAGTTTCCGGAATAGCAGCTATCGTAAATATCAACATGCCAAAAGCGACGAGTGCGTAGAACCAGAACATGAATTCCGTGGATGTCGCGTCTAGCAGCGGTTGATAACTTTTGCTCATGAGAAATGCAAAGACACCCGAAGTGATATTCGCCAGGCAAGGACCGATTTCCCGGAGCTGCGGAGGAAATAATTCCGCCATCAGACAATTGGAGATCGGCAGCATTCCCATATAAATAAAAAACTGGTACATCATCATTCCACTGATGCTCAACCACTGCAAGATGGGATCACCGAAGCCATTCCTAATCAGCAAGGAATTGATCCCTAGCAGGGACAAATTGACGGAGACTCCAATGCAGGAAGCAGCAAGCATGATTCGTCGCCCAAAGTAATCATTAGTGTACATTGAGATTAAACTAGAGACTATTGCAACTAATCCTGCGATTACGACAACCAGAGACGGTGTGATTACATCAACTCGAAGAGAGCTGGTCAGAAGAATCTCCATGTAGAGTCCAATGGTGAAGAGACCAGCCATCTGCATGAAGATGTAGATGAATAGAACAATTACGACGATCTTTGCATGCAACCGTGTAGATAATTGGAGAAGCGACTGCCATAAGGACAGATTTGGTTGTGTTCCTGTGAATGTCTTCAATGATTCCAACTCAGTCTTCACATCACTCCGGCGATTGAACCACTGCAGGGCCATCTCAGCCTGCTCCATCCTCCCGTTTTGAACCAGATAAAGTGGACTGTCCGGAAAGAACATGAATGGAAAGAAGAAAAGTCCAGTCACTAAAAGACTGATGACAGCAAACGTCACGATCTCTACGTACGCCCCCAACAGATTTCCCAGGAGAGTTCCAATAGCCAATCCCTGGACAATGATGCTGATCAATGCACCTCTGACTCTCGGATCGGCAATCTCACCGATGTACAGAGGAAAGGTACTGTAGTACATCCCCAAGCCGAATCCACTCATTATTCTTGATGCGTAGATCCAGGGAAGTGATTGTTTGATCAGTAAACAGGTCCAAGCCAGGGCATGAGGAATCCCACCAAGCAGCACCGACTTCTTGGATCCCAATCTTCGTGCGATTATTGCTGCAATTATCGCACCAATTGGACGAGTCAGACTGAATAACGAAGCGATCCATGAAGCTTCATCAGAGGTGATTGTTATTTCTTCGGTTCCTCTTGTCAGTCTCGCCAAAAACGGTGATGTAGAACCAATCGCCAAGCCAACTAGTAGAGCTAGAACGTGAACTATGAACAGATATCAGTAATGATAAGTTTTTGGTTAATTCATTGAACTTGTGAATTGATGATTGAGTAATTACTTGTGCAGGCAGCCAACCACTGAGGCCAAAGCTTGAAAATTTTTGTAGACGATGATGTGGTCATGATGGCGTGTTTTAACCTTTCGTGATATCGGCCATTAACTGGCTTTTATATTATCAGTTGGTTCTTGATAATAAATGTTGTTCAGCCCCGGAAGGCTGAAATTTACGGTGACGATTTATCATAATTCTTTTCGGTATGGGACTGTCTGGCAATTGGATAAAGGTACTCACAGAGGTGAGCGCTCGTAAAACTGCTGTGTCCATTGAACCTCAGAGTCTCAACACAAGTGTAATTAATGGCACGTCGATTTTTTGTGAATGAAGAAATCGTACGCATCTCTTTGCGATTCAGTCGGCGGTTGACAACGGTCTGTGGTGGACTGTCAATGCAACATTGACGTACGTCTTATATACTTCTTTTAAATTCTTAGCACGTGATCCAGAAGATCTGGTGATGTCGAAATTTTCAAAAGACTCGGGTTATATTATCAATAATAAAAACACTCATATGACAAATGCTGTCTCGCGATTAGCGACATTTTATGATGTGTTACTTCACATTATCATTCGTTTCAACTATTTGTTAATGCGAAAGAAAAATATTTTCATATTCAGCATGTGACTTACAATTGACGAATGTAGTTGTGGCTTGAAAAATACATAAAGATAAACTTCTGGTGTAAAATCATGCGAATTTAAAAAAATGAAACGAATTTTTTAATTGAGTCGTTTTTTCAGTCCATTAAAAATTCTTTAAAATAGGATTTTTACATTTTTTCAATGAAATTAAATCGGTGGAAATATGAAATACGAAAATAACAAATTCAATTGCGTTATCAGTTTATGGAATTCTTTGTGATTGCGGAAATTGATGTTCGATCGAAGAAGAAAGCGATATTCTTCCCAGATATTTGCCAAGTGAAAATATTATTGTATTATTTTTGTGGAGACGAGTAAAAATCGGGCACCCAGAATCAGGGGAGAAGGAAATTGTTCCAGTCAGGATTTTTTTTTAAAGAAATTGAGAGTGAGAGAAATAAAAAATTGCACTACTTGTTTACATTCTGTATTCATGGCATTCAAAGTGATAAGTGATCCACACAAATATTGATTCCTCCACTTCGAATCTTGATCTTAATATTTAATTCATTGAAATCCGTGAAAATGAATTGATTCCGTCGAAATAGTGGATCCGATTATAGAAGAATATTCTTAATCCGTTTTACCCTTCACTCGAAATAGGCATTTGTAATTGAAGCGAATTGTTTTCACACTTTCACCGGGAAATTGGATTTTTTTTGTTGATTTTTCAACTTGTTTCAACATTTAAAAAAAAGGAAGCGAATTCCAATTCAATTCGTGGATTTTCGCGTGATTTATCTCTATTTTTTGGTCGTGTCGATCTTAAAAATAAAAACGCAAAACCCATTATTCTGGTTCTGTTAAATTTTATTATAATATTGCGCTGGAAATTCCACAAAAATACTGAAATTAAGAATTCTTATAGCAATTCTTCGTTATCAGATAAAAATGTTTATTTTGAGTTATGGTAAACTCATAATTTTACGTAGGATATTGATAGCACTTCTGACATCCCTACAATGTTGCAAAAAAAATCCAATTAAAGAATATATTCCCTAGAAAATATCTGTAATTCCAGTTGGTATCATCAACTCCACAGGATCGACTGCATGCTTCTGTAAAAAACTGAAAACAGTGAAAATCCAATCACTCTCACATTCCAAAACTCTTCATTTTCTTCAATTTTTCCACTCACCAGTTTCCCTATCCAGAAAATTCTCGTTATCCATCGACTGAAAAAAACTGGAAAATCTCGACCTCTGAAAACTGATCTAGATAATCCCGCCTCTTGCTCTGGCCCGACAGACTTCAATTAAAAAATACAAAAAAAAAAAATCAACTGAATAAAACTGGAATACATTTTTCTATCAACATCCATTGATTCTGCATTGACCTTTACCAATAAATCAAGACTCCGCGGGCCACTCGTATTTCCCGCCTCAAAAATGACCGGTCATCTCGACGAATCGGAAATAAAAAATAGGAAATGATAAAATCCCAGACAAATCAATCCACACAATTAATGTTTATAAATTAATTATCAGATGAAATATTAACAATTTAATAATTCCCTCCTGTCTATTCTAAATAATTAATTTCCCTTTTCAAAATAATTATTGATTGAGAATTTTCCAAGTGCCGACCTTTCCACCCTCAGATCGCCCCGTGGAAATGAATTCCAAAAAAATAATCGTCAATTGACTAAAAAACAAAACCAAAATCGTCGACCATTTTTTTTATAACGAATTATTAAATTTTCCGCGGACTCTGGGTTACGAGTTCAGTTGCTGGGACATCTGCCTTATAGGATGCGATTTGAAAAAAAAGAAAAGAGTAGAGAGGGTGAGAGAGGCTGGGGGATGGTGGTGGGAAAAGTGGGATGATGGAGGGTGGACCGTGAGGGGTCAGGGATGCTGCTAGGTCGTTGGGGGTGAAAAGGGGCGAATGTCTGCCAGTAAGCGAGTACCAGTCGTACTGCACAGTCGTCTACTTTATCCTCGTTACGTGTTAGCACCAGGTGATCCAAATAATACATCAACACACATGGAACATACAATTCTTCACCTTCTATCAACGTGCATTCATTGAAATTCTCCAGTGCAATTGAACATTTCGTAACGGAATTAGACCGGACGCGTTGATAAAACCTGTGATTATGAAGAATTAAGAAAATCTTGATTATCAAGAGATCAAGTAAAGATCAGTTGAATTGATTGATCGCTTCATTGAGTCATGAATTTGAAGTGATCCCCTCAATTGACGCCAATAATTACAATCTGGCATGTGACAGTGTTACCGTGCTATTGATTAATTGAAATGAGAGATATCCGACAGTTACCAATTCCGATGACGAGTGTAATTGACTGAGAGCACTCGTTCGAGAATCTCATGATTTCCATCTGACATGTGACTTGCCATCCTGGAGCATTGGAATTTTTTGAAATCATCTTGACGATTTCAACGATAAATTCACCACCACCATGAATATCGCTGGATACTCACCAAAAAACCGGAGAGGACAATATATTAATGCATTGGTGAACATGCATGCACTATTTATCCGTCAAAATGTTGTTCAACGATGAAATGTTTCAGCATCTAGTGGTGAATTGAAACAATGAAACACCATGGGAATGTCCAGTGACCGACAAGATTTATTATTTCACGTGGTACCAAGTGCTTGTGAAATTGTAACGTGAAAATCCGTGACATACCCATTTCTGGTGAATTATCCTGATACCACGGTGGAATTGGATAGGCGTAAGTCGGTCACGCTTGTTTCCGCCTCTTCGTATTCTTCATTCGTCGTTATGATCTTGATGAGGAGAAAGAAAACGACGTGCTTGTCGTTTCCAATGAAAACTTGACGAGCACAAGAAGACAACTCTTGGATTGACTTGACAAGAACAACCCGTCAGAAAATGTACGCTCACGTACACGCTGAGAATGGCATGTGCTGTTATCTGCCGACTGTTCTTTACCTAGAGCGTTACCGTAAGTCCTGCTGATTTGTTCCAGTTCTCGTTCTTTCACATGACTCCAAATTCGGAGGAGAGCATGCCGATGCCACTTCGATTGTTAACTCGTTCGTTAACTCATTTGGGATTAATCCATGTTAATTAAATGCAATCAACTACAATCGATCATGAATCAGATAATTACCCTCTTTTAATTGATTGATTAATTGATTTCATTTTATTGCTCCGCATTACGTTGGACAAATGGAATTTATAGTAAGCCATGAACAATTAAATTGTTCATCGGGTTTTTACGTGACTCCAGGCACTCAGATCTCGTTGAGTAGCGATTGTCCATGGGATTATAATCATTACTGGAATTAACTGGTGCTGTATCATTTAGAATTGATTACTATTGACTGAATGGGTTGACGGTAATTGAATATTCGTTTGGGGAACTGAGAAGGTACCATTGAAATCCTGAGTTGATGGCTAATTGGGATGTTGATATGTATCATGTGTTCTGATTAGGCATGTGCATCGGTTCCGGATGTTGCCGTCAGGACTAGATTCTCAGATTCTAATCAAGGTGGTATGAATTTCTGGAAATCCATCGTCAATTAATTTCTGAAACAATTCCGAAGGCATTCTCAAAATCCTGAGAGCTCTTTCAAGATCAACAGTTGCTATTTAGTGCAACCGTTCAAATTCTTGGAAAGGACCTCAATCGAGGGAATCCTCGGGCTAGTGAATTTAATCTGCAAGGGCCAATTAACGGAATTACTAGGGATTTATCCAGAAGTACTTCTCACCTGTTAAAATGCTGCTGGAAATCGTGAGAAAAAAGGAAATGCTCAACTCTCTGAGTTCATAATTTGCTCAATTCAATTTGGGGATGACGGAGTTCGATGCTGTTTCCGGAATTTCCCTAGGTCTGAGGAAGGGGTCAACGTTTTTCCCAACTTTCTCGTGTTACTGGGTCGATCAAGTTGTCGCATCAATTATCAATCTTTATGCGGGAAATCGTGGAAGTGGAAAAGCTCTAATGATACCAGTGGAATTTTCCGAAACTGGGGCGAGGAGTTATAATTCTATCAAGTTTATGACTCAAAAACTATAAAAGCGGGGGGAGAGTTGAGTGGCGAGGGAAAATGAAACTGGCGGACGGTGTGGGACACGAAATTTAATTTTTCATTAACATCTGGAATTTATGAACTTAATTGATTGCGAAACACGTGCTGACGTCTGCGTGGAAAATTCTGTTTCGAAGAGCGTAGATTACAGGGAGTTGACAGCTGTCAAATGTCCATAAATTCTCAGGGAATTTCCTCCGAATTTCCATAACATTCGGAGGAACAATTTTTATTTGGAAAGTTTATAAAAATTTGGGATATTTTTCCACTGAAAAATTATAATCCCCGAAGAAATCGGATCGGTCTATTCCAAAAATGGAAATATCGCGTACAGAAAAAATTTCTTGTGATTAAAAAATAGGATTGACTTTTATCGCGGTATTCTCGCGATAATCCTCTGGGGAGAGGGAAAAAATTGGGGATTGATCGCCTTGAGGTGAATTAATAACCGGAAGACATTGAAGAATGAAATTGTCATTGTGTTATTTAAACTTTACACATATATTTGTTATGATTAATCCCCATTAGCTTAATATTAAAAATTAATAAATCCAAATGGAAGGGATTGAAAGCATTTGTCCACATATCATTTTACGATCATGATTATTAACGGTCGAACACATGATTCGATATTCTGACGAATGGATCCTCGTCGTTTGGAATTTTTTTCTGCAATTTGAAATATTCGGGAAGATTTTCACTTGTTGAATTTTTACCACCAATTTTTAGCCAACAGAAATGAAAATTCTGAGTCGCGTGTTATCCAATCAGGCAACACCAAATCGTGATATAAAATTCAACGAGTGAAACGTGTAATCCCGATGGACCGGATGATAAGAATAGATCGTTTGAAAATTTCATACATCTCCCTTCGATTTTTTTGGAACAAAAATTCCCGGTAAATTTACTTGGATCCCGTGACGTTATTCACCCCTTTCCTCGATGACGTTACGTCAGCTTTTGAATATAAAATCTTCACCCCCTCCGGGCGTGTGCCGTTCGGAATAAAAATTATCCATCCCCTCCATTTCAACATACGCGATATGAAAGTCCAAACTCTTTCATCTATTTTTTATTCCAGCGTTTTTCTAGTCGAGTCCTCTCATCGCGACGTAAAGCCTGAAATATGGAAAATCCAACAATTTCCATTGGAATTTTTGATATTGGATGAATAATATTTTTTATAATTTTTAATATTTTTTTACACAGTCCCAAACTTGAGAAATCAATCCTAAACCGCTACCAATGACTCCCAGAACAATTCCGCGAAGTGACCAGTCACCAAATCCTCAGCAAACACTCGACCAAAGTTCGTCCAGAGTTCCAATTTAGTCCCAGCAGCTCCAGCAACACTGGGCCAACACTTCCCCAGTGTTCTACCCACAAATCAAACTCCAAACAGAAACCAATACAATCTGTCGGGTTTGATTGCAATTCTTATTTATCGCGAATTTTCCGAAGAGGGGAAAAATCACGGATGAAAAAGCTGACAAAAGCCTCTAAATCACTGATGGAAATCCGTTGGCGCCGCGTTTGTCAATGAAAATCTCTCATTTGATAGCCAAACGCAGTGGCATAAATAAATGGGACCTATTCCATTTTCTAGCTAGTGCGGATTCCAGAAACAGTCGTTAATGAAGAAAGTACACAAAGTTGGAAGTACAGTGCTTTCAGCCACGATTTAGGGCTTGAAATAGCGCCCAGACCGTTGGATGCATTAATTCTTGAATGCAGAAACCATTTGGAATATTTATCTTAACCGATTTCTCCGCTTCCTTTCCTCTTCTTCAAGACCTGGCATTCTCCGCAACCGGAAGAGGGAGAATGATAAATTCACTGGCGATTATTTGGCATTGTTACGTGGGTTATATTCGTTTTTACATCATGTCAGAGTCACTCGCCATCGCATTACCATTCATTATTTTTTTTATCAATTAAACCGCGCGATTGCGGAATTAATTCCGTGACAAAACGATAAACTGCAGTGAGCCGATATTTAATCAGCGATATCTCCGACACTAAAGGAGATTCCGAATTTTTTGTAATAACAATTTCTCTAGCTCTCGATTAGCTCTAAAAAATTGGTTATAACAAAAATTCCGCTATCTCCCTCACATCTCGAGATTTTGGGTAAAAATTGGGCGGCAGTGAAAATCGTGGAAAATTTCGTCGAGCGGCTGTCTCTACTCAAAAAAAATTATTAAAAAATGCATTAAAAATATGAGATTAGCGGGATTGAAATGAAAAATAGATGGAATGCAGATTTAGAGTTGATTAAGAGTTTCGATGATTTTGGGAGTCACGAGATGCGAAAATCCCTGGAAAATTGGGAAAACCACCTGATCCCATCTCATCTCCCCGAATGTATAAAAATTAAATATTTTCCACGTCAACGTGCGTTCGCGGAGATAAGCCCCTGCCACCTTCAATTTGTCTTGGTAAACATTTACGGAGAGGGTAAGAATGATATATTCCTGTCTAACTGATCCAGAGCCACTGGTTCTGGAGCTTTCTGAGTGCCTTACGATTATCAGACGCTTTTGCGCAGAGAACATAACGTACGACGTATTACCGTCAGGATAAAGTGTGAGAATGATGGTGTACTTTTCAACAAGAGCATAAAGAAGTTGAAACAGAAGTTTCCAGGGAGAATGTCCAACGAGTACTGCAGTTACCTCGATATTTCATGTCCGGTTTTGTTGTGTTGTTGGAGTGCTCAAGAGTCCGCGAATTTTTTACGTCCTTTCTACTACGTCCAAAGAATTACTTGCATATGTCAACGTCAGCTGTAATTTTTCACTCCACACTCAGGGAGTTACTTGGATTACAGAGAAAGGGAATTGCTGAAATTTCCTGAAATATCAGGTTTTCATCTCGCGGACATCTTTTTTTTTTCGTCAATATTTTATAACTGAAAATGTTTTAAAATTTGATATTTTCGTCTATAAAATTGTTAGAAATAAATTAAAATTTCGTGGGTAATTGTAATAATTACTTTCAAGGGCGCGAATGGAACGGAATTTTCGTGAAATTAGAAATTTTTAAGCAGCAGGAAGACGAGGATTTCGCAACTAATTTGAATTTTCAATGGACTCATGAATATTCAGTGCCAAATTAGACTGAGTTTTCAATTAATTGAAATTCACCGACGCACTGGCCCGTTCTCTGCTTCCTATCAATTTTCATGGCATAATTCACTCGAAATTTCCTATTTCCGGGAATTTCGACTGGAGATTTCCAATTCTCAATTCCGGAGTAACAAAATTTCTGATAGAGAATTTATAATGAATTACCCGACTTAACAGCAACCAATCAATTCCTCGGATTCATAAGCCGATCACATCTGCGGCTTTCACCGCTGGATTTTCCTCGCATTACGGAAACTGACAGTTTACCGATACATGATATTGCGATATATAGAGGATTGAGTGCTGTATTACAAGAAGTGGAGGCGGAAAGTGTTGGCTGAAGTGGATGCTCCTGGAAGTGGTCAATCGATTTTGAAGTCAATATCTCCACCGAATCGTATCTCCACTCAAACAACCATTGGACGATCGCCGATTTGCCAAATCCTCCAATCACTTCCTGGGACTTCCCCTCATCCCTGGAGTTCAAAAAAAAAAAAAACAAGTCATCAAACAAGTCATCTCCCGCTGTTTTGTCGGTGCGGTCAAGCCTGGACCGGTGGAGAGCATTAACGATCTCCGGAATCCTAATTCACTTTACCCCCTCATACCGGAGAATTCGAGAAGGTCTCGTTAACCGTTAAGGTTCCGTTACCCTGTGTATAATTTTCTAATTTCCGTCATAAAAACATGGCAATGTTATCAGCAAGATAACGGTCAATTTTCAACTGAGTTGGCAGAGAAAACGATCGTTAAATCTGCATAAACTCCAGTTGCAGAAGACTCACAATTATTTGTACCAAAGTTTTCTTACCAGTCATGATAATTATTCAGTCAGTTTGTAATTTTGGTAATAAATCAGAGGAAGTGGGGGAAATTTCCGCGCTTTTACCTCGCTCTGAACAAGATGAACCGATAATCGCGTTAACGATCGTTTCATTCACCGAGCACGCTCGGATTATAAATGACTCTGACCAAAGAATTATTGCTCGATTCGACATCTCTCGTTCTTCAGCACGTGCTCAGCCTCTAGATCACCCTCAGCTGTACCAAGAAAGTAAAGCATCCAGTGACCGAATGATTGACGACAAGAAGTTCCCGGGGTTCATCCAAGTTCCAGCACTCGGGATGATTGGATTTGTTGGAGCAGATTGGATGTGCATATGCTTCAAAATCATCGATTCGACGAAAGATTCTCTCTTATCGTTTTTTTTTCCGCTATTAATTCTAGGATAGCGTTTACGTTACGTCGTATACGAGAACGATATGGAAGCAATTTGTTAAGGAACAATCATGAAATACCAGGAGTTGTGTGCTTACCTCCGTCGAATGGGTCCTTCCTCTTCTCCGTGTTCATTATTTTCAACTTCTTATTTCACCGTCTTCACAGGATCATGGGGGACTTTTTATGGTATACGATCCACAAAGTAATAACGTAAGCACTCGATCCGCTTTAGTCGACCAAATGGATCCTTTGATTAAGTTCTTTGACCTGGAGACAGAACTGAAGTTCATTTTTTCGTTTGGAATTTAATCTAGTAGACATCTAAAACAGAAATTATACATTTGAATCGGTAAACTCTTGAAGATGATGGAGTCAAATGAAATTAATTGTCAATCTGTTGACGAAATGAATTCCTGTCGTCAGGATTACCGCAAAGCGCATCCAATAATTTCCATTCAACATTTCATAATCTTCTCCCCTGGGGATGTAATAATCTCGTTAACGATCGTCTCATTTACGCCACATGATAAATTACTCGGACCAAAGAATTATCGGGTTAATCAACACCTCTCGTTCCTCGACGATCTCTTCAATCACACGTTTCGTTTCCCTCCACCGAGACTGAGAGAAAAAAAAAATCGTCCCATAAAAAGCCCAAGAAAATGTTTTCATATTCAATTTTAAAAAATCCCTAACACCCTCGCACACTAGCGCATCGAGAGACTAATTGTTTCTGCCATGTCATTTTTTTTTCTGGGAATTGAAAGTGTGAGAGAATTTCCTTAAACATTTTCTTCATTCTCTTCTCTCCAGCCACTGCCTCAAGTTCGACCATAAATTACAGAAAAACTTTTCTTCTTAACCCTTTGCTTTCAGGATTTTAATATTCAAGGAGAAAGTTTTTGTGTAAAAATTTGATCACAGGATAATTGAATTTTTTTTTTATCAGGACACGGAATATCTAAAATTTTCAGGGATGAACTAGATCGAGAGCCACAACCACCGGGTCGAAACGATTTTACTAATGCAATTCCATGCACCATTGAGTGACTTTAATCCGAATTTCACATTTTAAAATCAAGGGCCTCCCAATTTATTCATTATAAATAATCCCCCGTGTCCTGAATACGCTACATTATTTAATTCCATAACTCCAGAACTAGCATCGAATCCGAGAGAAGTAACTCATTTTCGTAATCGGCTTATTGGAGACGGATGTGATAAAAACAAGATGAAAGAAGCAGCAAGACCCTTCAAAGCACCTGAAATGTCTCTAGAATCCAATCGATATCAGACGTAACTTCGTAACAAGTTTTTTTTTTCTCGTGTTCCAAGTTATTATGAATTTTTTCAAGTTAACGAACCTTCAGTTTCCCAACTCATCAGACTGTAGTGATTGCTCCGTTGATTTGTCATGCACCAGTTACTCACTCCCGACGCAAAACTTGAATTGACAGAATAGGAAATTATTTTTTTATCAAGTATTTTCTCGAGCCACCTAAAACTGACATAAATAAATAAATAAACAATCGCTCATTACGAAATTTATAGACTGGAAAGACTGGATGAATTGAAAAATCTTAAATTTATTTATTATATTTATTATATGATATTAATATTGCTCCCATGAGATTTCTTTATTCTCTGTAGTAGAATTCAACGAATGACCTCGGTTTTCCTTCAGTATAAACCACTTCTGATGACAGACTAATTGAAATCTAATTTTTCTTCTGTTCCAGAGGCTCACAGAGCATTGGAGCTCCTGGAGGATTATCGTGCTAAGCTCACAAGGCCTCAGGATAAGCAGCTGCGACTCGCCATCGAGCGGGTAATTAGAATCTTCAAGAGCAGACTCTTCCAGGCGCTGTTAGGTAAGTACCTGGAACAATGACTGCACTTTAATTCACTGGAGTTGTTTCTGGTCACTTGTCGGGGGGATTAGCAGAGGACAGGTGACCATCCGGCTAGGTTGTGTTTAAACTTGATAACAGGGAAACATCCACTCCAAGATTATGTCTTCTCGTCCTACATGCGTGCAGATACTCTAGGTTGTGGTGGAGTTTAGGATTACGTCTCTGGTACTTAGGGATTCGATTATCACCATCAGGGTGATCATTTTGAAAATTGCTGGGTGATACCGTAACGTTAAACCTGATGATCTGTAATCTCGGGTAAAAAAAAAATTGTAATCGGAATATTTTTTTCAAATTTTTAAAAAAATTCTGGAAAACTTTTCAGAAAATTTTTCTTTTGAAACAAAAAAAATCGGGAATTTGTTTCGGAAATTTTATAAAATAATTTTCCAGAAATTTTTGGAAAATTTTGAAATAATATTGCGATTATAATTTTTTTTTACCCAGGACGAGATGAGGTCGTAATGGCGTTTGACGGGAGTGCGTCAATTCGATGGGAGAATTTAGAATTTTTATGGATTCATTTAAATAATTTTCTTAATCAACCACAAAGGGTGAATCAACAACGAATTGCTTCTGCGTAGCTTCTCACAATAATGAGAATCCAGCGGTGTGAATGTGTCGAAGCTCCTGTGAAAATTCACGTCATGATTCATTGTGGTGCTGTGTATGAGAGGGTAAAATTTTTCACAAGACTTATTTTATCGTGGTGATGAAAAGTTCTGTCTCCATGCTGTGGACATTCATCATCCCACGTGCATTTCTCGAAGGTAGAAAAAAATCTTGTACTGCGGGATGCTTTGTGAGGTGCTAGGATGCTAACGAGACATCGATGAGAATTTTTCTCAGCGGGTTGGTAAAAAACAGAGAGAATTTTCATTCCAAGTCTGGAGAACAAATTCAAGACATAATGAATGACTAAAAAGTGATTTACCTTTTGAATACCATCTTTCTAATTTGAATTCTCTCTGGTGATATAGAATGTAATATTCCTCAGTGGAGTGATGAATGCTACGGTATCGCTTTCCTTTGTGATATCTCCACTTTCCCGGTTGCAATTTCAACTTTTGATGCAAATCAGCAATAAAGTCCAACAGTTTGTAAGAAGGCAACTTCACTTTTTAACATACACTCAAGTCTAACTCGCGCTTGCAGTTGTTAAAGAAAAAACTTTTAAAATTTCCACGTTGAGCGCTCGAAAATTTTTATCGCACATCAGTTTCAATTTCATTCCAAGGAATTCCGGTGGTGATTAATCCGAATTTCAGTCCGGTGATTGTGAGATTTTTCAAATAATAATCTAGTTGTTGAATTGAAGTTCAATCAGTTCTCCTCTGATTTCTCAAGACTTGAGGAATCTTTATAAAAATCTCGACTTGAGACTAATACTTTATCCTAAATGACGTTGGTTAATGGTGAAATTTTTTAAAACCCTACGTGCAACTCAAGTACAGCCCAATGTCGGTGTACGTGGACTTTTGTTCTCGCGGCTGGAACAAAGCAATGAATTACTGGTGACCCATTGTATTGTCGTAGCTCCAACTATTATTTCGACTGAGGTAACTCCCGCTCGCGATCCTGTAGATTCGGTTCGTGATCAAAGGTTTTTTTTTTTAACCCAATGAAAAGTCTGTGGGAGAATTGGAGGGATGCGTGCTTCCGGGAATATTTGCAAGTTTCTCTTCGTTACGTTGTATTTTTCCATGAATTGGTATTGAAATTTCAAGGATCACTCGAATTTTTCACATTCCTGAAAAAGTTGGACAAATTGGTTGGAATCTACTATACGTCAGGTCGATTGTAATCCATTAAAGGGCGATAGGTTCGTGTCGACGGACTCCCTTCCACTGTTTATGAATTTACTTCAATTTTACGAGGAATTCTTCGCTGGAGATTGGATGGCGCATGAAAACTGAAAAAACATTCAATCGACCCCTGTTTTTTTTTCATTTATTTCATTTTCGAACAGAATATTTTCAACTCTCGATTCGCGAGAAATAATTGATTGGTCTCAAAAGGATTTCCCAGAATTAAAACAGCGAAAAAATACGACATCACTACAATCATTATTATCCTCATTATGAATTCTCATTATGAATCCTCATTATGAAAGTAGAAACCCAAAAATGAAATTCGCCCGAGTCGAAATATCTCGAAACGCATAGGACAAATTCCTCATTGGTCAACGGGAAGCGCCAAATTCAAATTCGGCGCACGGAATGCGCAGTAGGTCTTTGTCATAAAGTTGGAGAATGAATGATTGTTTTGATTAATTTTTTATTCGCTAAAGCGCTAATTCTCTGTGATGTGCGATTAATTCAAATTTTGTCGAGAAAGCCCTGACAGTTTCCAAGGGGACGCCATGCTTCGCGGTAATTTGCAGTTACATGTCACACTCCGAGTCAACATTCCTATGCTCTCGTCCTTCGTTTACACTGCAATTGAGGTACATCACCCTGTTCCATTACAATTCCATGATCTGTCATTCCGCATCTGACAATTCTCCAGATGATGGCCAATGTCCCTCGTAAACACATCAGAATACTCCATGAACTCGAAACTAAACATCACGTATTTTTTTAATGAACTTCCACATCCACTGCTGGAAATTCCCTTTCACCCGGAGTTCAATCCACTACCTATCCCCAGAGTTACACCAAAAAAAAACCACTTGACCATCTATTTCCTCTTATTCACCTTTTGAATAATATTCACCCCAATAAGAGAATAAATTTCCGCTGAATTACCAGAACGACTTTCATTGACCTTAAGGAACGGTCAAATTGCTAGTGGTTATTAAAGACAAAAAAATGAGAGAATCTGCTCGTTTAATTTCCAAATAGAAATCCAATTTCCATTCCCTGAACGTTAAGTCAATAAAAACCGTTAAATATTTGCTGATGGATTCATTCGAATCACTGGGCAAGTTCTGTTTGACATTTACGAATAGCCAACTAACTTTGATTTCCGAGTGTTTCTGGAATGTTGAGCGTGAGATTAATGAAGTTGTCTGTTTGAAGTAGATGAGAAATATTCCGAAGATTTAAGAAATTGGCCAAGAAATAATTGACGAATTTATTTCGAAGGATACGTCCTGTGAATGAGATAAAGATTTTGGTTTATCTTCAGCCGACGAATATTTATATGTGCCTCCCGGCGATGTTGCATTCAGTGAATATCTCACGGAGCATTAACTATGCGCCCCCATCCTGGCACAATTCGTGGTGTATTATCCCGACGAATACACACACCCCTGGGGCACGGTTAAAATGACTCGAATTTTCGTTGTCAGCTAACGATCTTTGCTGTTTGAATTAGAACAACTCTGCATATGATTATATTTCATTATAATGGTGCATTACATTCTACGTGGGGCTCTGTATAGTCATCATCTGCATAGTCATCGCTTCTGATGATAAATATTATTTATCGATGCCTCCAACTTCGCTGAAGAACATGAAGAAGGAATATCCCGATTTTATAATCTGCGAAATTGAAAGGATTTCAGTTAAAATAATTTAATAAGTTCTTACTCACTTCCACTTCAAGAGGTAGAGTTTCGTTTATTGAAATTTTATTTATGTGTTATTTACTGTTATTTACTTCAATGGTAAATAGCTAGAACAAATATTTGAACTCGAGCGAAAGTTGGAACTGATTCAATAGTTCAAACTGCAATGAGAATCCGAATCTGAACGTCAGGGAGAGTTTAGTGATTGAGTTTGAAACGTGAGGTGATTAATAAAGTCTGATATTAATTTCATGGACTTACTGAGATGAAAGTTTCAACGGACAAACTGAAAAGACCTCCAATTAGCAAAACCACCGGTTTTTGTGATCGACTCATCACGATGTCCATCGATTTGCGAAAGCTTTCGTCACACGTTGTCCAATCGCAGGTGTAAATTGCGTCAGACAAGTCACCGAACTGCAGAGAGAACAGAATAACCAGAAGATATTTTTAAATGAATAAATTGTTTCAACTATAATGGAACTTGCTTTTAGAGATACTTCGTTTCCCCGCCAGCAGTACAAAAATATTTGTATAAGCATGCAGGCCAGGTACTGAGCTAGAGAGAAAAATTGAAAGCTCGCTGGAGGCAGCTGAAATATTGATGGAAATTCGATGATGGCATATTTATTCTCCACAGTACCTATTATTTCAATAAATACTCACTATCGCCAATGCGAACAGACTGGCGCATATTATCAGACAGCTGGCGATGAACTGCACTAGGATTCCAGCCTGGAAGATGTCCTTCAGCTCATTGGCAAATCTGAAATAAATATTCGGAAGTGGATCTGGATAAATTCATCCAAAAAATTCTTCTACCTCGAAAAGAAATTTTATAATCCATCGATTTATCAAATAAATTCCCACAATTTATTGAATTTCTTCAACATCTGATTTATAACATAAATCAAAGAGCGAAATTCTCTGGTTCTTCTCGCTTTTCTCCCCCACAACGCATGAGCATTTTCACCCCAAATATTTACCTCTCTATCGCAAGGGCAAATTCCACACAAGCCGATACTCTCGCTTTCATGTCTTCCTGGGAAATTTGGGGTATGATAACAGGTGGTATTTCCGGTGCTTTGTCGTTCAGGATTTTTTGTTTTTCCATTTTTTCGAACCGCTTCTCATTCTCACCAGTCGCTTTCTCAATCATCTTTCTACCCGCTACAGTCCGGGGTGCATCTTCCCCAGGACAAATGAAAGCCTCTTCGAAGATGCTTCCGTAGTCTTCTGCCAACATCTCCAGATGTCCTGACATCATCTTGAGTAGTCCACAGATGACAGTGTCCGTCATGGTGTTCAACATTGTGTTGTAGGTTATGGCGATAGTCTGATAGGTGTAGACTAGCTCGAATGTTGGAGACGTGGAGATGTTCAGTGGACACCACATCTGATAGGCTAGTTGATTTTCCTGAGAAGAAAATTAGTCGCATGATTTGTGAATAATTCTTGCAAGAAAACGTGTTTTCACAGCAATCGGTGTGAAGTTGGCGGTGACTCATGACAGAAGCCAGGGAATCCCACAAATTTCCCGCCATAAGATTTGAATTTCGAAAAAAAAAATGTGATTACCTCAGACGTTCTATCGATCAGAGGCCAGAATGTCCAGAATATAGTCGCACAGAGACCCGATGACAGGAATATGATTGAATCCCTTCTGACAATTCTCATGGATTCATTCATAACCTCAAAATGCGAGGGCAACCGTGGCTTGAAAATTGGATCATTCAGTGTATTGAATAGTTTCTCCAGTCTCCTTCTGTACCACAGAATTGAATGAAATTTACAGGCCATTGCGCAGTAGGAAATCATCAAGTATATTGAATGCATGACCTCCTCCAATTTTGTTATAACCTTCATGATGTGAATAAATTGGAGTACGAAAAACGAGCCGAACCAAATAGTTGGAGATATCGAGTTGTAGATGAAGTAAATATATCTAGAAATAAATCTATCTCAGCATTTTCTTCCGGACAAGTCGATTTATAAATAATACCCGAAATGAATTTTCCCATCTCAAATTTCCGAGGAAAATTCGGGTTATTGCAAATTGAGTCACTCACGTTTTGTTTAAAGAAACATTTTTTTAAAATGATCCACTATAGGACATTATTCCAGGGAGACATTTTGACGGTGTAATTAATTCCGAGAAGCGTCATAAATTAGTTATAAAAATTCAGGGCTCTTTTAAAATGAGGAACAAAGAGAATCCCCGGGAAATTCCGTGGGGACAATTTTCTCACCTAAGAGGTTTATTTTTCACTCCAGCCGGCCAAATCCCCGCGTATTTCCATATGGTCAGGTTGAGCTTGAATGCATTCACAGGCTTATACTCGCTCTTGTTCATTTTGGAAAAGCGATGTGTCCTCACTGCAACGGTGAAATTTCACTGAATGCACCTCCAACTTCCGGGTCTAGATGAAAACTTGACTGGAAAATGCTGACATACAATTAGCAGAAGGACAGATGAGTAATTGTCAGGTTGAAACTGGAAATTGTCATTACCAAGTCCAACCCGATGGTGGGTATTTGTTTATTCATGGCTAACAGGTCTGTATTTCTCATGGCTTTAGTTGGAAAACTAAAAATTCACAGACGGGTAATTCAAGGGGTGGTGAAGGCGTGTAATTATGGCTGGACTTGGATGAGGGTGGGGATTGAGTGTTGCCATTCGATGTCGGACTGTATGTCCATTTGCGATATTAATTATGGGATGTGTTCATCTCATGTTGAGGAGTATTAATGAACGGCTAGTGGATATCACCATTGTCCCCGAGCCAAAGTACACGTACATTCGGGAGTATATGGTAATTACTGGTATTGATCATTTCGATTGTTGACTTGGAATTTTGGTGGTGCCTATGGGTGAGAAATCTGGTTGTGGTATTCATAAAAGATTCAATTTCAAAGAAATTAATTCCCGGGAAAATTCCTAGAGAAGCTCCTGCTATCGATTTTTCGCCGATTTTTTTTTAATTGATCTCTGAAAATCTTCGAGTGTAAAAAAAAGTGGCTGTCCTCCCCCCGAAGTTATAAATCAGGTCCTCGAACTCATTGCGAAAAAAAAAACAATTATTTCTGTATTTTCAATACTTTTAATTGTTGCAAAATTATTTATTAACTATACGCAAAATCAATAGGTCATTGAATGATAATTAGGAAATTGGAGGGATAATTATTAATTGAAAAATACCGCGAACAGTTGGAGCTCTTCAGTAAAAAAAATTGGTGGCAGTTTTTTAATTCGATCAATGGATCATTTTCGTTCTCCATGAAGCAGAAAAATTAGTTCTTTGTTTCTAACAAAAAGAGAGATTGCCTCAGGCATTCGCTTTTCCTTCGCAATTAAGTTCTCTCCGAACGCAGGAGTAAGTGGTAGATTAACAAGATCACGGTAAATGCAATTCCATTTTACGTTAACGACAAATATCTTTTGTCGAATCAGTGAGGGTCTTAGGGCTCTTTGACGCTCACAAGGTTGGACCCGGTTAACTTTCTACTTTGCATTATATTGGAGTTTAAATGAAAGTGTTGAGGAAGTTTGCTCACAGGATCGAAGCGTCCGCCTGAAATAAAAAAAGGGAAAAAGGAGAGCGACACCATTTTAAGTGTTGCAATTTGTTCCCGTCCACTGCACATTAATTGGGTGTGAAAAATTGTCCACTTACGACTCATAAAATTGACAGTTGCACGATCCAAATGAAAGAGTACAATTTTCCCATTTTCCACGGTAAATTACAAGCGTCAATTGCGCGAGTTTAATAAATATTTCGCTGTTTCGCGTGCAGGTGAGAATAGTCTCACATTTCCGGATTTTTTTTTATCGTGAATTGAATAGGGAAATCCCATGTCCACATGTCAGCACTCTGCGCCGAATTTCAATTTTCCGGTTATTTGAGTTGACCATTATCATCAAGCCTTACGAGTTTCGAGATATTTTGAAAATCAATCGTAATATCATTGACTCGAAGAGTTACCTCATTTTTCCGCCATTTTAACTTCCAGACAAGCGGTCCATAAGATGGCGGCACGAAGTGCGATCTAAATTTTTTATTCAATTTTCTTCATTTTTACTGCGATTTCAATTAATTTTTGACAATAATTATAAAACAATTTTTAACAATCTTCAAGGCCGGATATCTATCGACAGAACAATATGTCAAAAAATGTCACCCCGTTTACAATTGGGGAGGAAAAATCTCGATAAAACGCCGAAGTTCTGTTTTGTGCCGTCAGTTCTGGCATAAAAGTTACTGATTGTGTCAACTCGGCGTTAAATTAACAAAGGAAAACTCACGGTAAAAGATTCGAAAGAGGAAAATGAGACGATGTTCATCACTGTGTGCTCTCATTCGCGTTACATCTCTAGCCCTTTCCTTTTGAAATACCGCTGTGGCATCGTTTCACGTGAAATCCAAGAGCCGTGACCGAGTCTTTATGAATTCAGAGTGAATGAGTGCCGGAACTCTCCCAGAAATTTTTTTTTTTCACCAAAACCCTCGACTCTTCGTTTCAACTCTTCTTTCCGAATTTAACCACTTGACGAGCTTCGGGGAATTCAAGTAATGAGGATATTTCATGGAAACCTTGCACTCGGATTAATCAAATTCCGATGGTAATGTGGTTTATGGCCACCCGTACTTTATCAGAATTAGTGGAATTAATTTTTCCAACTTTCCATTACCCAATGACCTACATTGAAATTAAGGTCAAATCGCCAGGGGATTTTTACATTTTTTTTACATTAAAAATCCTTTAAATACAATTGACGTGATGCAGAAATTTGCTCGATCGCTGATTAAATTTCGGGGGTTTTACTATGAAAAATAATTATAAATAATTAATTAGCCAGCAGTTGACAATCGAAAATGCAAAATCGCGTCAACTGAATTTATTTATTCCGTTTTTTAAAATAACTCGATTAATCGAATTACGGTGTGATATATTTTATTAATAACTTTTCCATCGAGTGCGATGTACCCCGCAGGATAATTCCCCTGTACCATGAGATCATTTCGCTTCCTTCCTTACCGATATCCAATTCCGGGTGTTTTAGCGCCACCGGTAAAACACTCTTGGCAGTCGATAACGAGGAATTCCAAAAAATCCAGGGCCTGACCATCAGTCGGTGAACGCCACCCCTTGATCACCCAGAAACCGTTAAAAAAACGTCAATAAATTATCAGCGGGAAAAATCCGCGGATTTCAATTACCGATACTAATTACAACATACTTCACATCTCTTATCGCTCCTTGGGGTGAAGTAATAAAAGTTCGATGAGACTTAGATGACAGTAAAAAAAGGGGGCTTCATAACATAAACGGGTGACATCGTAAAACGGGAAACGAGAGTGCCTCTGGGCTCTCCGGCGGTTTATATGCATTTGAAATCACAGAAGCTCCGCATCAGCTTTTGCACAGAAGTTAAGGCGAGAGAGCAATTTATATGATAATTGTTTTCTTGAGCCCCAGCCTCGAAGTGCAGGGGATTCGTTTACTGGCAGTACAACATACAAGTACTTGCCCTTTACGTTCTTCCCTTTTAACGATTCGTCATAGAATGCATTGCCGAGGTGCACCGTAAAACCCGAGTGTTTGGGTGATGTCTTCATGTCAGTGGAAACACAACGGCAATCGATATGGCTGGCGTAAATGGAGTAGTTGCGGTCGATTTGAATTATCTGCTATAAAAAATTAATCCCTCTTTCAAGAGAATAATTACTGATCTTATTTTTCACTCGATTGACAGAGATAAATCGGAAGTCAGAGGATAAATAAAATTATGATCTTTCTCTTTGGATTGACGATTAATTAAAAAATGAGTAGTGATTGACTTTGAAATAATAAAAATTCCGGAAGCTTCAATAGAAAATAATCAATTCGCATCGCGTCTCACGAGAAATCTCGGAGTGGAATATCTTCATTTCACTTTTTGCTTTCTATTCTTCACCAGTTCCCAGAAAAAAATACCCCAGCTGGTATCCATGGGCTTTTCAAAGCAACAATGCTATCTTTTTTCCACCAATACTTATTCCCATCTTCCCCAAGGTTTGCATAATGCAGGAGGAATGAAAAGACGAAATGCTCTCGACCGTTGGAAAATAAAAATAAAACGTTCTTCCTGGGGGTTAAACCTCAACACACAGATGATCCCCGAGTCTTGATTCTGATATGAAGGATTTCAGTTTCTCGTGTTGAGGCTTTTGAAATCCCACCAGTTTGTGTCTAGAGTTTCAGGCATGACCTCTCCACTGGATTTTGGTGCTTGCCCTCTTCATCATCTCGAACTACTGAACTGAACTACCGCGATATCAATAGTTTCCGTTGTTGTACTCGATACGGCGAAACTCCATTCGATGTATTAGTGAGCAATCAATCGTATCGTGTATTACGATTTTTCGGGTTGAACGCGGATTTTAATATTCGGTAAGCCGACAAACGGTGAAGCCTTAATTGAAAACTGCTGCGTATCCGATTGATGAGAATCTATTGGAGCGGATACTCCTGGATTTAGCAAAACGGAGAATTGATTGGATGTTGCCAAAAAAAAAAAAAAACAAAACGGTTCGAGTCATTTCTATAACTCGTGAATCATGCACTCCTAAAAAATAATGAATTTTCGTTTAATTGCGAATTCCTTCTAGCCATTGTTTATTTTTAAATGCCGAATGCATTCCGTAATATTTCTCTCTGTGTGATAACTCCTGATGATTAAGTTAGTGAAAATAATTCTTGAGATACTATTTCACGTTTTCTCTAACGAAGACACGGCACGAGGTGTTAACGTGATGACGACGTGCAATTAAGTCTTGAGAGGCAGGACTAATTTATTTCCCTCGAAATTGATGTCCCGAAGCAATTTCCCTTCGAATCTAATATGACTCCGCCCAAATTCACTTGGTTGAGGAAATTTTTCACGGGGGGGAAACAGAAAAAAAAATAAATTCAACGGGCGGATAGGAAAATTGTGGGCGGTTTTCGAGAGAGTCATTAGCTTCCGGTTGAGTTATAAATATACGACTGTTATAGCGGGGGGTGTGTTTAAGACCATCCGGGAATATTCCTTTGGGACAAACTATTTTCCTCTCTCAGAGAAATTAAGGCTACGCTTTGCTTCTTCCGTACAAGTTCAAAACAAATTCAACCATTTTGTTTTTTCTGACGCTCCGAAATATCTCGAAAATGGCTCAAAAAAATTGTTCACTCCGTAAGAAGAGACTGAAAAAAACTGGAGGTGATTACAGCATGCTAAACCCTTTTAGCAATTATTTAAAAACTCGAGGTGAGCCCGTCACCATCTTGTGGTTTCTCAAAATGGCGGTAAACGATATCATCAAACGACTCTCAATTCACGAGAGGAAAAAATCGAACGCATAGAAAAATTGTGCGCGATTTTCAATGGAATCATTGCCTTCCGGTGGTTTATTCTAAATATATGCCTGTTATCGCGAGAGGGTGTGTTTAAAACCCTCGTGGGACATTCCTCTGGGGCAAACAGTTTTAGGTCTTTGGGGTAAATTTTAATGGAAACTAGAGCGGCCCCTCTCATCCACCTGCCGCAGCTTCTTATTAACGCCCCTTGACCCGTTGAGCTCCAAGTGCTGTAAAATCAGCATAAAAATGGAGGCGCTTGTAATATATTTCTCTGGCTTTTTGCTTTGCCGTGTTGTAACTAGCCCTCTGAGAATTATCTTTTTATTTTACGTTTACATAAATAAATTCTCTCACTTCCGCGGAGAAAAATATTCAATAAAACTTACTTATCCTTTCCGCAATGAAATGCTCTTGCAGAAAATTTCATTCGAATTTCCGCCGAGGGACTTATGATATCGCCACTTAAATTTTGTGAGTCGCTTCCGTAATCCGCAGAGGATTTGTTTTTTTAAGGATTAAAAAAAAAATAGTTCGGGGAAGGTTGAAAGGAATTATTCAAGGGTAATGGTATTCAGCGATATTGCGTTCGTGATGCAACAAACGTACGATCAATTACCGAGCAATCCGATTCGTTGTCGCCTCATACCCGCACGTGATAACGTCGACTCCAATAATTTACAAATCCCTGGGTGAGTACACAGGGATGTAGAATAACTGAAAGAGAGGGTAGATACAGTACTGTATGACGGATATTGCCAAATTCGTGTGCCCGTGAATATTGCGATCCCACGAATATACACATTGCAGTGATACTCACCAGTAGATAACACAAAATGTTCCACAGATAACAGATAAAGTGTCGGCAGCCTGAGGGTGTATTTTTGGCCATAAAAAACGACTCCCGTGGCTTTAATCCACTGGGATTTTTCCAGATTCCGTGATGGAGCTGGTAGAGCCGAGTTGAATTACTCAGCACCAAGAAGCTCCAAAAATTTTCATTTCATACAGTGAGTTCATTCGAATCCAATCGATTCGCAATAAATTACCGTTATTCAAATTTTGGCGCGCAATTGTGTAGTGGGCGCGAGGTGTCACAGACAGCGTGGCAGCAGAGCGTGGGGTGAATCCCCTAAGAATATCGTAATTTTGTCAAAATGCAAAATTTCATTGCACCAAGCAAGACAATTCGCATGTCCGAATGTAGGTTTGACACCGAGAAGTTAATTAGAGGTGACAGCGGGAAACCAAGTTGCGCCATTTCTACTCTTCACAGTGATTAACTTCTTTGGACGAGAAAGACGGTTCAGCTGTGAAAGAGACGCCACAGTAGCTGTCTCATTAACTAATTAGTCTCGGTAGAGTCTAAGACTACAAAATACCTGAAAATGTTGAGCAACTCTGGTGTCTTAATCTTCCGGAGGAGTGACTTGGAATAATTATCTCAGGATGTCGCAGCTCTTGCCCCTTTTTCGTCACTCACCTGTGGACCAAGGGTGAATAGGAGAAGAAATGATGATGTAGGAAGGATTGCACTTGGCGCGAGACATTACCGCACCTCCGGGGGATTTAATTTTCTTGGAATACATTATATTATATGTGAGGAGTTTGCTGGCATTAATTCTGGTACGTGCGGAGTACGTAAATGATGATACGTCAACGAGAATGCACTCGAATTTTCACCGAGAAATTTGTCCACCTGTAGCGGTGGTACGTGATGTGGCGGCGACCGCAAGAATTCCCGATGGAAGGAAGAGTCAAATTATATCCGGATAGAGAAAAATGAAATGGAAAAAAACCATGAGATCATCGTTGGCTGCTGGAGATTGTCTCGTATTGATACTCACATTTTTTTCCATTTTTTTTTATCATCGCGGGGAAAATAAAAAATTCTTTTGGTAATCTCCCTCGACATTTTCGCTCACTCCGGAAAATACTTTGAGGTTATTAAGTTTCAAAATTGGATTCTTTATCCCTCAGAGAAAATTTTCTTTGATGTGAAAATGTTGGAGTTCATGCGACTGTCATCTAGAAAGTATTTACGATGGAAATATCAATTTTCACGAGTTTCCGAGTATCGAGTTTGAAGGGCTCTTTGACTCGTTCAACGCAAAAAGAGCGAATGCTCACAGAGCGGTCAACACAGTTCTCTTATTTTCGTATCAAAGACACCATAGTGGATCCTAAAAGTTTAATAAAAGTATTCTTCCACTCTTATTCTCCCCCGTGGCAGTCAAAAGTTCAGTAATACTTTGCATATTCACCGGTAGCTACTTCGCCAGTGGACTTTTCTTATTGCAGAATGAGAAAAAAGTCATTACCCGGAGTACAGTGTGAGGCAACTAGAGAAGAAAAAATTAAGGGCGGGGGAGGATACGGAATGGAATAAAATAAAAAAAAAAGAGAGACGGGGAAATTCAAGAGCGCAGATCGCTGTCGTGGGGGAGTTGCGATAGTGTCTGGCAGAGTGTTCGGGATTTTGTACTTTCCGGGGAGAGAATGGTGAAGTTGGCTGCTTGCTTGTGAAACGACTCAGCTTGGGATCGAGCAAAATGTTTTCTCATTAAAATAAATAAACTAGTGAGACGAGGGACTTGAGTTGGATTAGTCGAAATATGCGACTGTTGCCCTTCTGGTTGGGACTAGGGGTGAATAGGAATTACAGTATCTTTTTCGGGGAAATTAAGGGCACCCTTTGTTGTTCCCATGCATGCCTGCTCCACCGCACACCAGAATATTGAATTAATTACCTCGAAAATATTCCGGACATGTTACAATTACCCGTTCAACAGACATTCCCCGGATTTGGTTGTTCTAATACTCCGAAATATCTCGAAAATGTCTTAAAAAAATGGTTCACTCCGCGAGAAGAAGCTGAAAAAAATTGAAGGCAATCACAACAAGAGAAACCGTTTCAATAATTGTTGAAAGATTCGAGGTGGGCCCGTCGCCATCTTGCAGTCCCTCGTAACGGCGGGAAAATTTTTTCCCGATTCACTCTTCATTTCTTTGAATATTTACATTTTTGATGTCAAATTATAACGACTCATAGTATGTGAAAAAATAAAAGAAATTCGGGAATTGTTGATAAGGCCGCAGATGGCGTACCGCATCTTCATGTTTCTATTATGTGAAAATCTAAAAATAATGAAATATCGACATTTACACAGAGTCCCTTCCCAGTTCAATTCGAAGACACCGACCTGAAATAGCCAGTGACCGCACAACGTCCCTCTGGGACTCTGGGAATTTCTATCGTGTGGTCGCATTCCCTCAACCCTATGGGGAAACTCCAAGTATGATCCAACTGGTCTTATAGCACTCGAGTCCACGATGTTGAAATCAATTAAATATCTCAGAGTGTTGGAGTTCCCAGTGACACAAATCACCTTTTATTGGGATAGTTCACGACCTGAGAATATTAGAAGACCCATAAAGCGGACAGAAAAATTCATAAAGAAGACAATTGAAATTCATTCGCCTCCTCGCAGCCATTGGATCCATTGAATAATAAAATCCTCTGAAATTCACATTTAATGAGAGAACCCAGCGAAGATTCTCGATAAAACATCAAAAAATCTTATCAATCTCCAGTGACATTTGATATCAAAATCACTCTCTCCTCACACGATAAAGTAACGACCAGAATCACTTGTTCATGAGTTCGTTAACTTTTTCTCCAACCGCTGATCCGCAAGATGAAGATTTTCCGTTTCACGGAACAACTTGAATAGAAATTATCATGAAAAAAAATCCACACCTTCTTCTTGTCAGTTTTCTTTATCAGTGAGAGACAAGGCACAAGCTGAGGTACATAAATTATTCGGTGAGAGTACTTTCAGCGACGAGACAGCACTTTATGATCTCCTGGATAATTTTTGTTGCCTGTTTCTGTGTCTCTTCAATCGCTCTCTTGTCGCATTGAACCACCAATTTTCCCCATTTTATTCGTTCCTCCGCCTCCAGTTTGACAAGTGCATCGAATTTCTTCAAAAGATCACTTCCTTGTTTAGCCAATTCCCCGATATGACTTCTCAGACAATCAAGAGTATCTCCACTTGTCAGACAATTCTCCAGGATCTTCTGTGCATCGATCTTGAATTGGCTCGCATCGTTGTGCACGGACGACCGTTCATTTTTCAATTTTTCCATAGCTTTGTCGTGCTTATTATAGCATTCAAGTAGGTTACACTTCATTGTCGTACGTATTGCTGTGAATTCTGATGTTTTTTTATCAATGCACTGGCGTGCTATTGCCCCACGCTTCGATATCTCGGATAGTTTTTCTTGAATAGTCTGGAATGCTGATTCGATCTGGAAAAGAGATGATTCGGATCTAAGTAAATTCCTCAATTCCTCAATTCCTCAATTCCTCAATTCCTAAATTCCTAAATTCCTAAATTCCTAAATTCCTAAATTCCTAAATTCCTAAATTCCTAAATTCCTAAATTCCTAAATTCCTAAATTCATAAATTCCTAAATTCATAAATTCATAAATTCATCACCACATAAACAAGACGAATGAGTTGCATATGGAATTAATTTACTTATTTATTAATTTATTTTTATTGAAAAAGAATATTTATTTTTGTAATAAATGGAGTAATTCACCTGTGCAACAGCTAGTTTCTCATAATCCTCGACTGCTCTCTTTTCCATCTCCAAACACTTAGTAATAACTTCGGTAGCTTCACGCAATATTCGATTGGTCTGCTCCAACATATTCTCGAGGGTAAATCCCTCCTCCAGAGATGTACTTGCCCCCATGAGTTCAAACAATAATTCACCCACTCCCAACTACTTTATTTACCCTTATTTTTCACGTGAAGATAAACTCGGGTTTTATTTTTACAATTGAACTGAGAGTACCAGCTGAAATCGAGAAACTCGAGTGAAGGCACAAGCACCGGGTAAACAATTCATTCTGTTTGTTGAAATGTGTACATTGTCTATTCAGTTTCTCCAAGAATCAGAGGTGCACTGGAGAAAATGGCTACGTGGAACAAACGGAATAACTGACAGAGAAGAATTTTCACTGGATCCAATTGAAAACAGTTATTTGTTGTTCCTGTCGGGGATAACAAATGATTGAGGCCAGTGCTGCAGTTATTTTTTCGTGTTATCGGTGATTGTTAATTGAATAGTGAGAGATTGAGGTAGTAATGAGTACTTGGGGGTTCAATGCTCGCTCGAAATCCTTTTGAAGTCCACTTTTATTTCATGCATACGTCATTTAGTCTCTCGTCTTTTTTTCTCTTTCTTCTTGTTCCTTGAATCTCTCTGTGGAGAGAAATCTCGCTGTCTTGGTTGAAACTCCAACGAGGGGTGACACGAATTCGATGCAATGAAGTCCAGAATTTATTACTTTATATGTCAATTCAATTTCAATTTATTACTGACATTACTCTGGATTTCCGGGATGTGGTCTCATTTTAAAAATCCGGAATTTCGTGACTCATTTAATTAATCTCTCGAGTATTCTGGTAATTATCTATTTTCAGGTCGATGTCCCACTGAAAACCAGAGAATGTCGAAAATTCAGGGGATAATTTATCCTTTTCGAATTTATTACTAGTTTGTTCTTTTTTTTAAATTCCAACTCGTGGAATTGAAATTTTAGATGGATCAGGACTGAATTTTCCAAATTTCTAGCATTGCCCAAAATTTGAAACTCCAAAATGAAATACAAGTTGTCACGAATATTAATGATCATTTTTCCACCCATGTAAGTTTAATACGAACCTGGTGTACTCGTAATTAGTTGGTGTAACCCGAGGTACGACGTTACAAGTTTGATAAATAGCAGCGCGTTTGCCATTTATTTGCGGTTTTCACACGAAACGTCGAGACATAAATAAAGTGGCCGGAATATTCTCTCAGTGAATCATTGAATCCACACTGCACTCAGTGATTTTGAAATTAACCTTAAAACAAGCAATTACACTAAATCAACTATCGACGATTAAATTTAGTAATGATTATCGAAATGATTATTTGATCGATAAAAATATTGGCAGACTGTGGGGTGCTGTGATATTAACTGCAGACAACTTCAGAATTACAATGAAATGTGACAGAAGAGAGTCAGAGGGGCGTTACTCGAAGAATCCAATAAACGTGGGAGGAAAAGGAAGTTAAATCTAAATTGTTGACGTGACTGTACAGTAAGTGAAATGGGTGACTTGGATAAGGGATGAGTTGGGTGATGAAATTCAGGGGAAATTCTCTCTGATTATTGGAATCATGATTGAGAATTTCTATGTGAGATGAAATAAATAGGATAGATCAATGAAAATTCTTACTCTGGAATTTTTCTGTATCCGAATTACTAATATGATGTAAAATAATTACATGTCTAAATATTTATCAATCTTGAATTACCCAAATCATCCACCTCCATTACCCCCCCTTCCGAGCTCCCACCCACCACTCGGAATCCATTTTTTTTTTTTTTTTTCGGCTGACTCGGTTCTCCGTAATGCGAAAATAAAAAAAATTTTGCTGATGCCGTATAAAAAATAAAACTCATCCCTGAATTACCGACTCGGGACAATGTTGAAGGGGATTTAAAGGGGGCAGTGAAAAGAGGTAAAAGAGACATGACGCGCGACCGGAAGCTCAATTTGGTCCATTGAAATTTATCGAATCTTTCACGAGCGATGGATACGGCCCTGAAAACCTTTCGTAGACCAAATAGTCTTCTCTCGGATGTGGAATAATTGAGGGATTCCCCGAGCGTTACAGCCTGGTCACGTCGGGAGCTCCATCTAACGTCAGAAAAAAAAAAGATTGGGGACAAAGGGGCGGGAAAAAACAGGGACGTTTCAATTTTTTAGAAGTTGAGTCGAAGCACAAGTGTGCACCCTCTCGAATTATTCAGTAGTGCTTTGTCCATGGGACTTTTTCGAGCTCAAGACACTCGTAATTTCTGGGGGGTAATGGGATCCTCCCATTGATGAATTGAAGGAACTTCAGGGGATTTGGTGACCCAATTATTAATCCCAATGACAATTCAACTAGACTCTGACTAATAATTAATTAAACTGAACCAATAATTAATTATTATAAATTATCAAACTGCAATGTATGATGTAGGACACGAGCGTGGATTGTGATAATTAGAATAATTGAAATAATTGAAATAATTCGAATAATTTTCATCAGTCAGTATTATAAATATCTTGATGACTCGAATCATTCGGTCCCACCGATGATTTAATTTTTATTTCGTCAACGGATATGAAATACTTTCCACAAGAGGCTTTAGAATTATCGGAGTCCCCGGAATTTTCCGAGGGTAAAGATGAGTGGTTGATGGATGATGGAAAAATTGATGGAAATTTCGAGTCTTTGGTGGATTGAGCTGCTGGAGATATTTTGGGTCAATGAGTTGACCCAGTGACGATTCCATACCTTGTGGTAAAAATATCTCACTATTGTGCATCATCCGTAACAATAACTTCTTTTTCCATTGAAGCCCACAGCAAGATCGGATAACTTGTAAAACTTGGTCAATCAACCGTGGGATTGCATGCGGTCTACCAATGTAGCTATCACATAGAGGACAAGAGAAGGCACAGGGAATTGGATATCTGTACCGAGTACTCAGCCAATTCGACAGATTTCCGTCAAATAGAATGGAGAATTAATGGAGATCAAATACCATAATGGCGACCCCGGATTTGTTTGCACTGTAAAATCCTCCAATTTTTCCCAACCACTCCCGCATTCCAAATCCATCAATTATTTCAGCAAAAGAGGCTGCACAAAAACCCCAGAATTTTCTCCAATCGTTTTCAGAAGGAAAATCCACCTGCAAAGAAAAGCTACATCTTGAGAGTACGCGCCCCTAAAATTGTTATTAAAAAAAACTGACGAAAAAATGGTCGGAGCAACGGCAAAAAATGCATTCAGTTGACCCCATGTTGTTTGCATTTTTAGAAAGTTGAAATTGCAAGTCGTAAACTGTAGTTTATAGAGGATATGCTTCTCCCGAGGGCGGCAAACTCTAAAATATTGCTCCTTGTAATGCAGTGCATACATTCTATCCTCGGTTGTTGTACGGAGGAAACACGACTGTGAGTGGAAAACAGAGAACGTACGTGGAGAGACGAGACATCCATGGAGGATTATAAAAAACAAACTTCCCTTGGTTTTTTTTTCATGCCTGAGACAGTGTCACCCGTCCTCAAGTTTTTTCAACACTTTACGGTTGAAGACAATCTCGGTGACTCGCCAGTCGACTGGAAAATGTCAGCGTGCATTAACTTACTTGCATTCTAGAAACAGAAGTCCACATTTTTTTTTGAGTCCTATGCCAAGCGACATTAATCCACGAATGACAAGCGGAATGTCAATTAGTCTATTCAATTACACACATCAATTATTTATGGACAATACTCGGATGAAAATGCAGATTAAATGCGAATTGTTGATGATTCCATGGGACAAACACAGCGCTTTGTGGGATTCCCCTTTTTTGGAGGGAGAAAACAATTTTCTGTCATAAAAATGAATCTGATGACTCGTCAATATTTTTTGTGACAATCAATGATTTTTTTTCACATTTTCCGAATACTTTGACTCCTCTGTTGTCTCCAATGATCCTCACCAATGCGAATAATCCCCATTTTTTCCAGCGGCTGGCTATTCCAGATATGCTTTTTACCCCGAAAATATAGAATTGAAATACCGAGTGGATGTTTGCACATTGAAACTCGGCAATGTTCCACACGGGAACACGATGAGCTTCCGGTATTTTGAATCGATCGTTGCCTCTACGATTACCTCCTGCCATGTATCCCGTGAATATGTTGAATATGTTGAATCCTTCATCGATGTATGATCGACGTACCTTTATGGGATGCATACACATACCCATCTCATCCGATATTCCAAATTTATTTCCATCGCGATCGAGCCTCTCCGCCCATTTAGTAATTGCAATTCCGGGAAAAAAAAATTTAATCAGATTTTTTCCAAATTTTCAAGATTTCTGAAAACTTTTCGAAAAATTTTTATTTTGAAATTAAAAATAGTGGGGAAACACAAATTTTTCAAAAATTTATTTCGGAAAATTTTTTTATAATTTTCTAGAAATTTTTGCGAATATAATTTTTTTTAAAATTATACTGTTGTTTTCTTACTTTTTTGATTTTTCAATATTCTCAAAAAAAACGATATTTAAATTAAAAAAAAAAAATCCTATTCAAATTTTTGAAAAATCTTTTTATTACAATTTTATTGACCCGGGATGCCCCAGAATTTTTGGATTACAATTTTATTTCCCGGGATGCCCCAGGATTTTTTTTCCATTCGACCTGTATTTATTTCCGCCCCCGATTCCCAGTCAAATATTCCCATAACTGGAGTTATCACCGGATTAAATACCCATGTGTTATCTCCACCTAAACTCATGAATCAATACATGATTCTTTCGAGTAAAAGATTATGAGCGAATTGCGAGTTGTTGCTCTGCTGATTTTCTGATCCCCAAATTCCAACGGCTATAAATCCTCCAAATAAATTCACTAATACGAATTTCAAAACGCAGGTGCTCACAACTTTTTCGCTGCAGATGGCGCCGAAGCACAGAATCTCAAAGAATCGCGAGTAAAAACTCGTCACAGTATTTTACAGCTTTTTACTAGCTCTCGCGTAAGTTTTTCCACGTGCCAGTATGAACTCTACTTTTCCCGTTTATTCGGATCATTTTTATTTCACCCAGTATGATGCCGAAGGAAAATATTCTTTTATACTTTCATACCAGTGGGCGGTCTAAATTTCAAACTATCCAATATCTTATTTTTCTCAGAGGGGTGGGAGGATTGAGAGGAGTGAGAGGAGTTCCTTCCGTCTATCTTTCTCGGTAATAAAGTTGGAATGCTTGTATCTACAAACAAGGATGGCTCCTAGAAATGATGATAAATCTGAGAAACGAGGGGCCATGATGGTAGACAAATTGAAGAAGAAAATAGAAATATTTAACAACTGTAACAATACGTAAAAATAATGGAAATGAATACAATATTGCTCTATCCCCAGGTATTTGTTTACTGCGCCCTTATCATTGTCCTCAATTCCATTATTTATGCAACGATTGCTTGAAATTTCGACAGAGCATTAAACTTTCGGTTGAGAATAAAATAGTCTATTCTCCGATGACATAATCAAATGTAAAAAGCGTGAAGAACATTCGGTTAAATTGTGCGTTCGATTGAGCATCCCCTTGAAATCGTTTCCATTCAATCTGTACTCGTACCATTCAATTTTCTCTTCACATTCAAATCCTTCACGTGAAACCGTCGCAAATAGTCTTTTCACCACATAGTGCATCTAAATCTGTTCAGTGGTTATGGGCAAGAAGCCTGAGACATTGACAGCAGTTGAATGGATGAACCGTAGGCGTTTGCGACATCGACTCAGGGAAATTAAGCTGTGCCGATAGGATTGTCTCCACGGAGTAATGGAATAAATGACGAGAATATTCCTGGGTTCACTCTGTGGTTTTGTTGTATGCCCCATGTAAAAATATTTAGTAAAAATGACCCCATGTAGAAATATTTAGTAAAAATGACGGAACTTTCAGTTCACTTACGAATTACGGAGTCGATTCGAATAATTTTAGTGACGATATCGTAATTTTTCCCCGATAAATCAGTGAAAAATTCTGTAACCTTAAATAAAAATTACGTGACAATTCCCTAAAATTTTCAACATCCACATTTCGCTCCAGAATTACGAAAATTACACGTCATTTTTATTGAATATTTCTCTCTGTGTATCATATCCACTCCTGCTTTAACCGGACAAAGCGAAATTGAGTGTTGAAAATTCCTCGAGCAACGGATCTGCTATTATCGATCGTAATATTTCCATATTTTTATGCGTAATGAGGTAAATTTAACGTCTGCGTGATTTTCCGAGGAGATGTGTGAGTGGTAATGGCGGGGCTCTTCGAATGCGAGGGGGCGAATGAGGAGAATGCGCGAGGCAATTAGTTGCGAATCAATGGATAATTTGGGGGAGTGTTTCGTACTAGTGCATTCATCTGGGTCGATAATTGGTAGTACCTATTTCTTGAGGGTGTGTGGAAGGTGAACATTATCCCAACTGTTATCTGGATAAGATTCGCTCCAGCACTTTACTGCGTCTAGACAGGTCGGTCTACATCTTTACGGAGCACTTGTCCCGTAAATAACTGGCAACGGCTCCACTCTATCGACTATACTGCCTATGTTTCCACTGCCATTTTATCTAATCCGAGTTACGTACTCTGGAGCTAGATAAAATACAAAATATTCCGCGTCTGGGGAAAGGACTGAGTGAATGAAGTGGGAATTAAATGAACACTTCGCTGGGAGAAATACAGCACTCGAGGACGCCATTCTTCGTCCATTAGTTTCGGAGGTATCGCCAATTGAATCTAGAGCACCTAAAACTTAATCTTCACATTTAATCACGGGAGTGTGAGCTACTCATGGAGTTATCAGTATCCGGAAAAAAAAAATTGTAATCGAAATATTTTTTTCCAAATTTTTAAAAAATTTCTGGAATACGTTTCAGAAATTAAAAAAAAAATGGGGAAACAAAACAATTTTATTTTTCAGAAAGATTTTGAAAAGTTTTTCAAAAATTTGAATAGGACAATTTTTTTAATAATTTAGATGGCGTTTTTTTTTAGAATATTGAAAAATCAATATAATTTAAAATAAATTATTACAAAAATTTTGAGAAAATTTGGAAAAAATATTCCGATTAAAATTTTTTTTAACCCGACTAGCTTCTCAATGATTTCACTCGGAAATTTGTCGAGAAAAATAGTTGATCCGATTTTTTTCACTGAAGCGCTTTATCTTGAGGGTAAATTTTTGGCTCTCGGGTAAATCGACGTTCATTGCGGAGAGGTTGTCTGCCGAAAAATCCTGGCACCTATTCTACCCCAACCCCATCATCTTCTGAGTATCGATGAGTCGACGAAATGGAGAGAAGAACCTACGAAAAACTAGATGGTGCGCACATGGTACCAAAGTAGCGGATCCGCAGTTTTGGGATTTTTCCAATAAAAATGCACCGAGGACCTGGCATTTTTTACGTGATCCGGGTACAATTGAGACAGTAACATTTTAGATGTGAAATCCCGTTGGGGGCGCGTCTATCTCCGTAGATGGAATGTACAACCATAAGATACGTCGGGAGAGTGAAATTCCTGACATGCACCAATCCCCCGTGCCTATTTTTTCTCATTTTTTTCCCTAACCCTCTTTCAAATATTATTACACTTGAGTTATTTGTCTGCATATTTTCACGGTTGTTTTTGTTTCAGGTGAGTTTGGCAATGGCATTTTCCCTTAACCCAGTAAAAAATGAGTGAGTATACGACTTGCAGAGATTATTTCAAAGACGCGGGGATTCCCCAGGCGCTTAATTATTCCGCGGGTAATTTAAAATCGGATAAAATCGGTTGATAGAATCAGAGATTTTTTTTAAGCTCTGTCTGACGCGCTGAAATTGGGGACGGAATATAATGGTATCGAATTCTCTGGAGGCACTTGCGTCGGAAATATTCCGGCAAAAAATCAGATTTGAAAAATTCCTCTCAACGCACGAATTGAAATCTCCTCAACAGTCCTCCGTGCATTTCGCGTTATGTTTGTACTCGCGAGTACAGCTTTTATCGTATACATATAACATGGAGGTATGTGCAGTGGGTGGGATACGAATCGTTTGCTTCATCGTTCACGTTATGTTGGTACACAAGGAATGCATCTACAATCTCTTTACCAAACACGACACGATTCCTCGGTGAAAAATCATGAGGGGAAATGTACTTTTCGTACTGATACTATTTCAATTTGAATATCAAAACGAGAAAAATATGGGAGTACACGTTTTACTTTTTCACCCACACTCACAATTTTCATCTAAATTCAAATAAACGCTCGATCAAAAATTCAATACTTTTGTTTTGATATTTAACATTGAATCGAGAGAATAGCTGAAGCCATTTGTCAAATGAAAATCTCGGAATTACTCGGAATTACGGTATTTTCAACTTCAATGGGCCAAGTTTAATTTTGTAATTGTCATCATAAAAGGTAAAATTGAAATTGAAATGTCTGTGAAGTTGAAATTTATTCAGACTGTTGAAGTAAAGAGGTACTTTCAATCAGTCTAATAAAAATTCTTGACAAAAATGCGTCAAGACTCGGTAAACTCTGGTGCATTGTCAGTGTACAATTCGGCATCGAATTTTGTGGAAAGGCAAAAGTTTCCGACGGGCTCGAAATAACAGGGGCTGCCAGTCGAAAGTTGGGGGTAGGTTCTTGGTCTGTGTGCGGTGTAGTGGTGTGGCTGTGGTAAAAGAAGGATAAAACGGGGTCGAGGGTTGCCTCTGGGCGCTTCATACAAGTCGCTTGTCTCCGTTGCGAAAAACGGACTAGTGTTTTTGTCCCTCGAATTTTTTTTACCTTCATCCACCTTTTTCAGGCTTTTTTAATAACTTTTTTTTTCGGGCTTTTTTCACTCCGAAGGATAAACCACATTATCCTGTTAGTTTATTCAGTCTTCGTTATGAAATACCGTAAGACGGAAAATCTTTACTGCTTATGAGGTGCACAAGCGTCTCGTTTTTTTGGGAGTGGAAAGGTTGTGAGCGACTTCTCAGGATTATTATTCCCCTAAAAAATAATGGATTCAATGGAAATAGGGAGAGTTGTGAATAAATGCGTGGGAAGAGCAAGCGGAGATGATATCGTGAGAAAAAAAAATTGTGAGCGATCTGTGAGCGATCTGTGAGCGATCTGTGAGCGACCTGTGAGCGATTTTTGAGCAGATTGTGAGCGATTTGGAAAAGCGATGGAAATCCAAGTGGACAAGTTGGATAACTGGGGATCTAGTGTAATTTCCAATTCTGTTTGCCACAGGTAAACCCTTTTCCAACCATTAGTTGCCTCAATATTTGAGGAGAAAGTTTCAATGTGAAAAATGATATTTTCAAATATCTCCCCAGCTGAGATATGAGAAAGGATTTCCTCGTGGTATTATTCATCGAAAATTTCTTCAGGTTTTCGGTGAAGCCCATGAAAAATGTCGCCCATTGCTCATTTCCCAGATATCCCCGAAAACATGGTGATAGTCTTCTTCATTTTTTAAAGCACTTTATGAACCGAGAGTTCTTCAACGTTCCAGGAACTCCGCGCACTCAATTTAAAGAATTTTTAAATCATCCCCCGTCAAGATTGTCGGAGAAAAAAAAAATGTGTGATATGGATGACGCGCGGTACTTTTTGTCTATTCAAATTCCCTTAGGTGTGGAAATTTTAGAAAAAGGGTGCAATTAATGTCAAGTAATTCGTGAATTACATGCTTAAAGAATTAAATATGAATAGAATTCCCTCATGAAATGCATATAACCCATATTCCTGTTATGAGGTATGGTTGGTTGAAACGCTCCGTGGCAATTAATTTTTTCTTCCACACCTGTTTCAGGATTTCCGTCAGAAATATACGCGGGCAAATCTTCGACTCAGTTACTAAATATATCCATCCTCTAGCACTCAAGAGATGTAGTAAACTATTTAATCTCTGATTTTCCACATTCCATTCTCCGATTTTCAATCCGATCTCCTACCCGATCAGAGTCATGTCTCATTATGACGATTGCCAAAAGTAAAAGCCAGTAGAATTTCTCATCCCATTACCCTCGGGTCTCAAAATTTAATTACTCGCGTGTGCGTCGCACATCCATCTCTCTCTCTTTCACCATTTCAACCTTTTGCACATGAAAACAAACAATGGAAAAACAGGATGAGGCAACCGGGAACAATGTGAATGAGTCGAGCATCTCCTCGCACATTCTCCTCGAAATTTCCGTTGATGTTTTATCGTGTAACTCGATTAAACGAAATGCCCTGCTGCTTCATAGTTATTCTGCACTTTCGCACAGAGCGTTAAACTTGTAATTGAAAGACTTCCCTGCACCGAGCGTTTCACGTTCTGGCGCAGACTTTTTTTTCCTAACAACGAATGCTTCTTCAATCCCGTCATATCCACTTAAGGCACGTCATTTCCGGGAGTTTCTTCCTGATACCTAATTAGCACCCGCTTTATTCTTCGATGATTAGTCTTTTTTTTGCGACCGTTTTACTCATTTTCTCAGTTTGAAAAAGGACTTTGATGTGAAGATTGGACTAGTAGCTGTTGAACGGTTCAAGGCTTCACCATTTTGTTTTCCTCGCGGTGTAATTTGATGGTGAATGCATCGAACTGAAAGCTACAAAGGACCTCTGGTTCATTTGTTGTAGCATCGAGTTACTCGCGATTGTATCAAAGGTCTGTAATGAGGTTTTGCTTCGGAGCATCGAACTATTTTTTTTCTTTTTCTTAAAAAAAACTAGAAGAAAGTACCGGATACATACAGGAAGCTGCGGTATCCTTTGGTGCTCCTAAATTAATTTACGAAACTCGTGAGTTGTTAGGAAAAATCGTGTGAGGGGATTGTGAGCGGATTGTGAGTAGATTGTGAGTAGATTGTGAGCAGATTGTGAGGAGATTGTGAGCAAGCGATTAGAAGATCTAAACTAGAATAACTTTCCGGATTACGAATGGGATTATTGGGAGTTAAATTTATTCCGAAGTAAAGCTCATTAAAATGGAGGATTGCGAGGGAGTTGAACGGGTCAAAACAATTCCGAGACTTTTTGTACGAGTATGAGCGAATCGATCCTTGAGCCGTCAAAGATGAAACTAACGACAACGAAGATGAAACAATTATAGGGTTGGAAGGACAGAAAGCTCGGCATGTAATCACAACTGGGGGGTTGGATACTTCTGTATTTCGAGGGGTGAGGATGGGCTGCGGGGGTGAAATCGGGTGACTGGGAAGCGCGAGAACTGTGGCGTTTGCGCCGAGAGGCTGTCGTAGGATCGTCCGAGGAAGGGGTTGATCACGAGCCGATGGGGTAGAGGGGAAATGTGCGGAATTGTTGAAGACAGTCAGTGGCTCGCCGCGCGCCACAACGAATCTTTGAATTTTTTTTCCCCCCGTATGTTATCCCTCGATCTGTGATTATTCATGCGAGCGATTGTTCGTACGAGTTGGAAATATGTGAGAAGGGAAAATAGAATTTGTGAGCCCTGGAAATGTGTCATCGATTATTTATAATTAGTCATGAGGTTTTTCCACTGGGATTTAAAAATAAAATTGTGATTGAAAGTCATTTACGGAAATACTGGCGTGCATCTGTGCGGTGCTGTGTGAAAAATTGTGATTGTTCGATAATATTAATTGATGATATGTTGAGTTGTCAGGTAAAGTATGACGGATGTGCGAGAAGTATTCAATCCTCTGACGTGCCTGACAGCATCAGGCCTCCCGAAAAATCGTAGCGTCTGAATAAAATTTATTGAAATCCACATCGCACGAACAACCGCGACAAATCACTAATGAGTGATCATTCAACTCGTCGAACAACCAATTAGGACGTCCGCCCATCACCTCTCATTTAGTCTAATTAATTACCCGCCAACGTATTCGTCAGAGTAAATTTTTCATATCACGTCGACTAAAAACTATAAAAAAACGCGCTCAATATTAAATTTTCACACTATTTATTAAATAAAGAATTTCATTACGCCGAGGTAATATAAAACCAAAAAAAAGCGTCTAAAAAGATCAGAGGATTCTTGTGCCTCGACTCGTATTATTCCCTCAATTTCTTTTTTCCCTCCCATTTCACTTTATTCTCTTCTCATTGTTTTGTATTTATCCTTTTTTTTTCAACGAGAAAAATAGAAAAATTTATGGATATCCTCCTTGAGGGGATTGAAGTAAAACTTTTCAGCTTGAATGTGAAATACAAGGTACACGATTGCATGCACAATAAAGAGAGCCCCTATCTTCTTTTTCATACATTCAAACTTTATTATGATTTTTTTTCCCTTTTACTGAAGTTAAAATGCCCAGTAAAAGAATAATAAGCAACTATTTTAGCATTTGAAAAGTTTTTCGTGGAAAACGTAATGTTTTGCACTCACCGGGGAAGGAAAAGAAGGTTGCATTGGATGGAGAGAAATGGAGGGGAGATACTAGTAAAGTTATAAGCAAAAGATGGGGGACGTGGGACTGGATAAAGAAGAGGATGGCAGGAGACATTAACGATCAAGGGGATGGAAATGGAATGGGAGAATGAAACAAAAAGCCACAGTGGTTCAGAGAATCCTGTTACCTTTTCCCTTCTCTCCACCCACCTCCACCCACCTCCACCCACCTTCCTCGAAACCCCAGTGTCCCCTCTGGTGTCTGACAAGTTTTACAGAAGTATAATGACTTTGAGAAAAAAAAAAACGAAGCTGTGGGTTTAGAAGGAATTATGCAACTGAGGTGAAAGGGTAATTCCCGAGGATTCTCTCTTTACGATTCGCTTTGCTATCCTGGAATTTCTCGGATTATGACATCTGATTTATTTGGATTTTCATATTCATTATCAAATCCTTTTATTTAGTTCACGACAAATATCACTCACAATTTGCTCACAATTTGCTCACAATTCCCTCACAATTCACTCACAATTTGTTTACCTCATTAAAATGACTCCATGTCCTTTTTTTTCCTTCGGTTTTATTAATAATTATTAACGTAATCAACAAGATCGCTCACAATTTACTCACAATTTACTCACAATTTTTAAAACCAGTAAAATGACTCCGGCGTCGTGTTCTTTGTTTTATTCTACCCAGAATTCTTTATTTTCTCAGCAAGATGAGTAATTATGTGCCAGATTGCCATGAATAAATTTTAAATATGAAAAGAAATTTAAATGGGGCATAATTCTTTCACGAGCAACATCGCTCACAATCTGCTCACAATTTTGCTCTACCCTTAAACCGAGTCTCGTGTTTTTTTTTTCGTTTACGCGTAATTAAGTGTTGAATTCTCGTGAATAGATTATAAATATAAAGAGAGCCTTGATAATAATGCGGCCATGGTGTATGGGAATATTGTTGAAATATTGGGAATATTGATAGCTCCTCTGGGACAAGTGGTCAATCATTCATGATTAGTTCCGGCGACTCGATTTCCGGAGCGAGTGATGATCCCACAATTTATGATTTATCGAAATGAACTTTGATTGGCGATTATGTAGAGGAGGAATTTAATGCTCATCATAGCCTTGATTCACTCAACTGTTAAGTTAAGAATATAAACGAGTCGTCCCACTCTTGATGGCTCAGAAAATTCTGCAAGCTTTTTATTGAGAAAAAACTCTTCATCCAATACGACTCCTCTGGAAGCATGGAAATAAAGTTTAATACCATCTCTTTTCCATTTTACAACGTCTCCATCACACATCTGTCTTTCCAGTACGCGATGCTAAAAAGATCGTAGGATTCCAATTGACTTTCATTGAGAGGAAAACCGAGAGAGGATCATCTGCTGTATCAGAGCCAGTCCGGGACATGCCAAAGAACATTCCACAAATCCACTTCCGCCCTTCGTCTTCCACCCAAGGATAAACCCTCGTCAACTAGATAATCTGTGTATATTAGATCAAGTTTCTGGATTTGAGAGTGAGCATCAAGTCAGAAGGAACTTCTGACTGAGATTTAGCATAACAAAATCAAATGCATCCCGAATTTTCATTTTTCAAGCCCCAGAAACCGAAATCGATGACTAATATTGATCATTAATACTTGAGCTTCACGAGTAAAAAAAATTGTAATCGGAATATTTTTTCCAAATTTTCAAAAAATTTCTGGAGAAGTTTTCAGAATTTTTTTTTGGCTTCATCGTGGCTTCATCGTCTCCAACGTAGTTTTATATTTTATATTTTTATATTTTTTAAATATTTTATATTTTTTCCAAATTTTCAAAAAATTTCTAGAGAAGTTTTCAGAATTTTTTTTTTTATGAAGCAAAAAAAATCGGAAAACAAAAAAATTTCATTTTTCGAAAAGGTTTTGAAAAATAATTTGAAAATTTGGAAAAACCATTCCGATTACAATTTTTTCGCCCGAGTTGTACGCAATATGCGGTAATATCAATTTGCAATTGACATTTTAATTCATAAAATAAAAAATTCGGTAAAAGTTCAATTAAGGGATGCAATTGGCAGCCGAGGAAATTGGCTTTCTCAAGGATTTTTACATGACTTGGTACAGGGGGTGGCGTAAACAAAAATAGTGAGGAAATTTCCATTCTTAATCTAAAAGCAGCCCTTTCCCTCGTACCTCTCATTTCTCATTCTTCTCATCCCCTTTTTTTCTGAACGTCTTCCGGCCTCTTTGCTCACCGCACCATACTTTCATCCACATTCCAACCACCTTTGTCCCCCATACATAACCTATATTGCGTATATAGTACCAACATATAACTCTTGATGCATGTGCGCATACATATGCAGTCACGTTAGTTGATATATGAGTACGAACACCGGATCATACTTTCAGCGTTCATTCGCGTTCCGCCCCAAATCCCACCGGTCGCACTCAGTATTTTATTTTTTTTGTCAGTCTCTGTCCTAAATTTTTTTGCCTCCCTCTGTTTAAGACTTGAAAATTAAAATTAAGGTGAAACCCTTTCCATAAATCAAAATTCCCGCCATTGTTTTCACGTTCCGCCGCACCGAGAGGACAAATGGCGCTCGAGTGCTAACGTTACACAATGATATTGTTTTTTACCCAAGTGTATAAACACAAATAAAATTCATTGTGTAAATAAAATGCAGTATTTTTGTTTTCGTCGGAACAATTGTTCATCAGGGGTCAATAAAGTATTTTTTATTTGCATTTGCTACGTCAATATCAATTGACGAGGGAATGATTCGAGGGCTCGCGTTTGGGAGAACAGACGAATACCAATTTTTCAGGCTTTTTTTATCGAATTTGTTTTTTAATGTTCAGTGGCGCATGCATCAGGGCTAGTACAATACAGACTATTGCCCTATTGTTAGTGACAATGGAACGAGAACGTCATTAAACGCAGAAAATATCGTATTATCAAATGTTCATGTCCGTCAAAAGAGCGAGAATGAACAAAATTTAATAACTAAAAATGAATATTCAACCCCGAGGGGCAATTTTTTTTTGTTGACAAATAAATAAAAATTGTAATGACCCTTCAAATCCGCAACGTGATGATTCATGGAAATTATTCCGCTGAAGGCTCTGACCCCTCGGCTGAATTTTCGATTTCAAACTACCTGACCCGGCATTTACCTCTATTAAATAACCAGATACGATCAAAACACATTTTCACATCCAATAAATTCTACTTTGAATATCGCAAAAACTTTTGGCGCCGAGTAGGTCGTCAACCATGAATTTTCATTGAATCCCCAGGTATTCCGCGTCATCATTTTTACACGACTTGCACTCTTTATCCCAGTCTCATCTCCATTTTTTTCTGACTGCGAATATCGATTATGCAATTTTAAAACTAGAGAACGGCAACAGTCCTCCGAATTCACTCACAATTCCCTCACAATTTTATTTATCACTAAACGGACTTCAGTATCCAATGTCTCATTTTACGCTGTCCACAATTAATTATTTTCTCATCAAGATGAATAATTAAGTGTCGAATGACGATGAGCAATGATCAGTGGTTAGTTCTTCCCATTCAAAGGACCAAATCTTCCTCGATTTTCGTTCGATAAAAAAAGACCAGCGGTAGAAATCCATGGACATTTAAAAAAAATGGGAAATTTGGTCGAGAGTCCCGTTCAAAGAACATGACCGACAAAGGGTTGCAATTACCAAGCTAACTCGATGGTGAAAAGATGATCACACTGTACGAAATTTGGAGAGTCCACTGTGTGGAATATTCTGTCAGTAATATGTGAAGGCAAAGTTGAAGGGTTGAAACCTCTCTGAGGGGTGGGCAACGAGAGGTCCAGGGTTGCACAGTCAAACGAAGTACCGTCGAAACTCAAACTACTTGTCCATTAGCTGGTTTTCACTCGCGTGTGTTTAATGTCCCACGGGGTTATGCCCCTGGGTCGAACCTCTCAGGACTCACCACTTAATACCAGATTTTAACCAATGACAAGCACACTATTTAATCCCACAAGCGTTATAATGCATTTCCGTCGTTAAAGGACTATCACACATCTGTTATTTGTGGTATTAATTACAAAATACTAACATAAAAAAGCGTCATTCCAAAAAGTATCCTGAGTGATTTGGAATTTTTCCTTTTGATCGGTGAACGTTTGACATCCGATCTTCATCCACGGAAATGAAGGAAACGGACAAAAAGTGAAGTCCTTTCTTTTTCAGATCGAGTCAGCGAAATTTTGAATGACTACTCGTGTTATGAGGGATTAAGTGCATGAAGTGCAGAGGGCTGGAGCCTCAATTGACCCACGAGGTGATAAAACGAATCATCAACCGGTGATCACAAATCTGAACGCTGAAATGTGATTCCCTGGGTAACAAATGGTGATGTCAAGTGGTTCATTTTACCTTGGAGTGTGTAAGGATTCTTCAGGCGCTTTGTCGATGTCCTGAGGGTTTACTCTGTATACACGTTGTGGCTTCATCGTCTCCAACGTAGTTTAGGGTGGTAGGCATCTCTGTGGGGTGAGGGGTTTGTCGAGACTTAAGTAGGCGCCATTTCGACCGCTTTCAACCCAGTGCCAGTGAAATATAAGCCCTGGCTCTAGGCGCAATCGCCCCAGGTCCTCTCTCTCCCCTGAGGCTTTCTCCACTCTCTCCTGTCCTCTGGAATTAAAACCCCCTTGTGTAACCTGTTTTGAGCTCAAAAGCCACAGCGTTAGTCTCTCGAGTCTTGTGAAAAAGAGTGGGCGTAAATCATCGCGATTTATTTTTATACCTCGCTGTGGAGAAAATGGAAGATTCGGGTGGGATGAGGGAATACAAAGATGGAGGATAATTTTTTTTTTTTTTGCGGATGGGGAAAACTCAGTCGTAAAAAGCTTTTCGTTGGAGAGTGCGACGTGGAGGGGATTTTTTATTGGTTCAGAGATTTTGGTTTCTTGAGGCGTTATCTCTATTGTTCAATTTTTAACACGAATTTGACCTTTTTGAAGGTCAAACATGGGGACTGGAAGTGTGACCTTCATTTGACCCAAATGTCTCTTCTCGGAAGGTCAATTTCTTTGACTTTTCAAGGATCCAAAAAAATTCTACAACTCAAAATATTTTTAATTCAAAATATTTTTATTTGTATTTGGATGGGGAACAAATGATGGAGGTAATCATTACTTGATGAGAACTCTAACATAAATCCAGAATAGGAGAAAAAATGGCGAGAGGCAATGATAATGAGAGGCATGCGCCTGCGTTGCTTACAATTCTCGACGTGGGGAAGTAAAGAAGAAGACCCCGCAAGGGCGTTAATTAATTCTCTCACCCTCGGTGATGATGGGCAGACTGCCATCGCCCCACACCGTATAACTTTTCTTTTGTCCCACCTCCTTAGCCGTTGTGGAGATACGTGATAATGTCAGTTCATTTATGACAGGCAATTTCATCGAGTCTATCCACTGTTTTTCCACTGGCGAAAGCAAATCACTTTAATTAATGGGCAAATATTTTATCTTGGCGCGTCATTTTCTCGAGATCCGGTAGGAACGGAGTTGTGAAGGAGGTATAACCGAAAATAAATGGGAAAAAGGAAAATTGTGTAGCAATTAATTCAATACGAGACCTACTGCGCACTCCGAGCGCCGAATTTGAATTTGGCGGTTCGAGTTGACCAATGAGAAATTAGTTCGACGCGTTTCGAGATATTTCGACTCGCGCGAACTTCATTTTTGTATTTTTACTTTCATAATAACCCGGGTAAAAAAAATTGTAATCGGAATATTTTTTCCAAATGAAAAAAAAAATTCTAGATAACTTTTCAGAAAATTTGTTTTATGAAAAAAAAAATCGGAAAACAACACAATTTTATTTTCGGGAAAGGTTTTGAAAAAATTTTCAAAAATTTGAATAGGAAAAATTTTTTATAATTTAGATAGCGTATTTTTCGAGAATATTAAAAAATCAAAAAAGTAAGAAAAATTCTGAAAAGTTTTCCAAAAATTTTTTCAAAATTTGGAAAAAATATTCCTATTACAATTTCCCGGGGAGGAACCGATTGTACCGAGTATTTACGAATTAGAGAAATGTTTCTTTTAATTTTTGAAAATGGATATGTGAAATGTCTTGAACTGTCACTTGAATTTGTTAAAAAAAAAATGGAGTCATTTTTCACCGGTAAAGTCTCACCACGTTCGATCCAAACCCTTCATCGGGGCATTCTCGTTGGAGGCAGCACGTGCCCAGACTCTTCATAGAGTTCTCTGTTCTTCACCACACGAGTGAGAGCTTCAAAGCAATTATATACCACTGTGGGTTTCACGTGCCAAACCCCATTCGTATACTTGGGATGATTCTACGTGTCTACCTGCTTTTCACTATAATGCCACAAGCAATCCCAACCGAGTCCATATATTTATGATAATCGAGATTCAATTAATTGTTAAACAACATTCCTCTATTTATCCATCACCCAGAATCACTATCACCGTAAATTCCCATTAATAATTTTTAATTACTGCCGATGGAAAGGGATAAGAAAAATATATACCACGAACTGATGACGATTGAGTCTTGTTTTACGTTTGATAAATAAACAAATTTTAAAACGTGCTAAATTTTCGTTAATTAATAAATGAATAATTATATATTCATAAAATTACAGCAATTTCGCGGTAGGATTGAAAAATGATGGATAAATAAATGAAAGGGAAAATAATGAAAGGGAATTTATTTTAAAAAATGAAGTAAAAATTATATTTAGTTGACGCTGTATAGAACTAATAATCACAAGTTTAGTATGAATCCGTGCAATTTCCAGATCCTTAATTAAATGAATGAACTCTCCGGGCAGGAGGTGATCAGAATCCTATCTCCATCAAAGCCCTGATTATAAGAATTAAATCTGAAATGCATTCCATATCTAGAATCAGTGGTTCAGTCCACGTACACCACGTCTATACACCCTCATCACGAGTGGTTTCGGAGTTATCGTTATTCTACGAGCGGATATCCACTGCACTATGGGAAATTAGATTATAATCGTGGGTAAATTGGCACAGGTATGGGAAAATGAAACTTCTATTTCCCCTTTCCACCCGATTTTTTTTTTACCGGTTGTCAGAAAAATGGGGGAAAAATAAACTTGTCTTCGGATTGTGAGCTGATGTAGAAGGGGTTTACAGAGTGCAGTTTCCAGTCTGAAAATGCTCTCCCAATGCCACCAAAATGTCCATAACGGCAGTGCCATTTATATCACAATCTCCCACCACTTTTATCCATTTTTCCACCGAGTTAAGACCCTCAATCCGACTTTTACCCTCATACGGTATATAAATATCGGTATAAACGTACGTTATCACATAATCCCCACGTCACGGACTCGGAAGACGTGGCTTTTAACTTTTTACTGGATCCACTGATCTGTAATTTGAAAGTTGGCGTTTGGACTTATTTATCAGATCCCCCAGAAAAAACCGGAGATATTGTCGTTTTTTTTTTCGCAGTTACCCGGGTAAAAAAAAATTGCAATCGAAATATTTTTTCCAAATTTTCAAAAAATTTCGGGAACACTTTTCAGAAAATGTTTTGAAACAAAAAAAATTGGGAAATGAAACAATTGTATTTTTGGGAAATGCTTCGGAAATTTTTTTTATAATTTTCTAGAAATTTTTGCGAATATAATTTTTTCATTTTTGATTTTTCAATATTCTCAAAAAAAAACGGCATCTAAATTATAAAAAAAATTCCTATTGAAATTCTTGAAAAATTTTTCAAAAGCGTTCCGAAAAATAAAATTATTTTGCTTTCCATTTTTTTTTGTTTCATAAAAAAAATTCTCAAAAATTTTCCAAAAATTCTTTGAAAATTTGGAAAAAATATTCCGATTGCAATATTTTTTTACCCGCGCACCGATCAATTCTCGATGTTCAAATAAAATCAAATATTATAATCTTCAGTACAAAAATCATGGGATTAACTTGTGGAGTAAATTTTCTCTGTGGAAATAACGTTTTTTATCAGTTTGTGGATAACAGCGGTGGATGAAAATGATAGAGGCTGTGTATTTACCTGGCTTAGCGTCGTAAAAATTATCAGTGCAGCATCGATAGAGGTGAATGTGTGGGAAAGCTGGAACAGTCATTTGTGGAATTGACCACCTGGCCAAATTGCCCTGTCCCTCTCCCTCCCTCACACACGGTTGCAGGTAATTTGTTAACTGAATTTGAATAATACCAAGAGGTGAATAAAAAAAAACGAAAAATAGTTGCACCGCGATGGGTATGAGGCGTGTCGCCAATTCGTGCTCAATTAGGAACTAAATAAACGTATTTTCACTGGCCACTGGTATATTTTATGAATTCACGGACATTTCCGGGAATATACATGAGAGACAATGACATTTGCTGGCATTAATGAACATTAATTTAAATTCATCAATCCTCTCACTGCATCCCTGTGTATTTTTTATAATAATTTCACGATGCGAAAATCTGTCGGAAGATTATCCAGAGATTTCATGATTTTTCATTAAATAATTCCAGTGAAATTTTATTTTGCTGAACGCCAATTTCATTTATCATATTCCTTTTGAAAGTCCAATTTTTCAGGCAGGATTAAATCGATAGGGTTTCTATTTTTTGAGGGCTTTGAATTTTCAGTGGATATTTTTTTTATGAGTCCAGCCTTTGACTGGCGCAATCAATAAAAAAAACGGTAGATAAAGGACGGACGGTCATTGATAAAATGGCAATAACCACTCAGTGGTTATTAATGGTCTCCATATCGGTGTTCACATCCCGAGTGAAATGATATAAGAGTTAATCCCCTGAAGTGTATCCTGAAATCCTCCCATACTCTTCATCACCACCACAATGTCATACCACTACACAACGCCCTTCTGTCTTCAGCATCTATTTGCATCGTTGCATATGTAGTTTGAATAATACACCGTAGCCCCATATATTCGGTGTTTATGCAGTCCCTTTGCATTATACCCGGATAGTTCGAGGGTGAATAAAAAAGTCCGTATGACTGGTGAATTTACAGCGTCAGAATTCCACTCCTGATATCGTTCAGCAAAAAATATTGGCGAGTGTTCAGGACTTTTTTGTGGCGCTGATCATACACTTCCTGTAAACAATTCAATGCGACAGTATGTGTCGGTAGGAGATTTATTTTCTCCGAGGGGATGGTTTACCGATTTACCGATTTACCGATTTACCAATTTACCGATGACTCCAATTTTTTTTTTTCCATAACAATTAATAATATTTCTCTGTCCACAATTGTGACTCCATCGCTTCGAGAGTGGGAAAGTCTTTCCATTTGAATTCACCATCGGAATATCCCCTGATATTTGGTCTCAGGACATTTTTCATATTTCCTCCCAACACCTGGAGACGCCGTCCCCGAGGAATTCCTTGGAGACAAAAGAGTGAAAAAAAAAGAGCATTGAGACACTCTCATCTCACGTCCTCCCCTGACCTTCAATTTACATTAATAATGTACCTTGTCTTTTCCTGGCTCCAGTACTCGGTGCACCTTTGTGCCTCTGTCCCAGGATCTACTGGGAGTCTTCCTAATTAATTGCTTCCATGGGATAAAGTGCAGCCGGACTCAACAACGACCTGGGAATTTAAATAGCACCGCCTGGAGTGGCAGACTCGTTCTTTTCTTTATCTCCTCCTATTTTTCCCATCTTTTTACCCCCCCTCAAACTCCCCTTTATTTTCTATTTTATCATCCACTTTTTTTATTTCTCTCGTTCCACTCGTTTTCTCGTTCTCTTCGCTGGCGAGTTCATTCATCTGACTCAAGAGACTGAGATGAGGAGAGAGACGCTGGGGTTGGAGATACTCTGGTGGAATAGAAAGGGATAAGGGATGGGGTGTTTTGTTCGGGAGAATAGGGGATGTTTTTCAGGGTCGAACGAATTATGGGGTTATAGTCTCGATGGTTACCTGTTGATTTTCTATCGTATCGAATTCTGTGGCGCTAATGCCATTCCTGATGGATTTTTATCGCCCCAACTATTTCGGCTAATTTTTTTTTCCACTCATCGCTTATCTCTGGAGTAATCAAAAAATTCCCACAATCAGCCGCTTGTTATTGCATTTTCTACGCAATCCACTTGCTGTAAAAATTCATTGTTATCATTCAGAAAATCGATAATCCTGTTCTGATAGATAGGAATTAAGGAAAATAATTGGAATGATTTTATTACCGTAGCAGATTCTGTTCTATGGATTTTCATTCTGCTATATTTTGGTTCTGGTTTTAAATCCTAAAAGGTTGAATCGTAAAAAGTATTGATTCATCGTAGCACCAGCTATTTTACTGGACTGCTTTATTGAATATTTGATATTGAGGCCCATAAGGCAATAATCCACAAGCCGGTTAGTGTGAGTTGATGAAATTCTATCAGCTGATCGAAACCCATCAAAGGACTAAGAGAAGCTTCAGCGACAGATGCTGGATATTCCGAGTGCAGTTGACGTATATCGATATCTCGGTTCATAAAAAATTCTGTCAGGTGTCCTATTCAAATTCCAAAAGGAATCCTGACCGAGATTCTAACGGCCCTCTGATATTGTTGCCCCGGAAGACTCGAAATTCTTTGGCAGAATATCAAAGTACTAGAAGTCAGAGAATCATACTCTGTGTACATCAACTCCCGCAATGACCCGATTATCGATATGACAGAAAGCGGTTGATTCTCGTTATTTTCATCTGGAAGACCGCCAGATTTGCAGAAATGTCGGCGACAGGAATGCTAGATTTTTATTTGAAATTTCAACATCGAGGCGAATTGTTGATGAGCCTCTCAGTAGATAAAATGGGGGTTGAACTTTCTAGACAGGAAACCAAAAGTTTAATTGAAATTCTGAAGGATTCACCAACTCCCAGAGCAGCCGTTTCAGGATGAAACATCAGGAAATATTGACCAGCTAATAAATTACCTCCTGAAGACTTGATTCATGACGAAGTGCCTAGCCACGAAGCCATACCCGATCATTAATAATTAATCTTGAAAATTAAAAACCTAGACTTCATCATCCCCGATCCAATCTATTCCAGAATCCAAGCAGCAACTATCCAGGAGAAAAATCTGGGACTGAAAGATGAAGTCTAGCTTAAACTTCTCAAACTCTGAATTGAAATTTTACGAAGAGAAATATTTTCGTTGAGATGGTGCGCAAAAGGCTTCCAGCTGTTGTATCAATCTTTGCTTCCACCGATCAACTGATGAAAGACTCTTGACCATCAAAGCAGGTACACAGAATCTGGTGAGTTTGAGGAGATGCTGAAGGAATGATGCGGGCCATTTGGTCAGAGGACATTCAGGACTTGCATGACATCAACATCGGGTGTACTCACGGTTGAACCAGCAGTTTGGCACGACGAATATTCGACCGTCGAGCTATTGCCCAGGATTAATACGCTCCAGTGGCTAGATTAGAAAGCGTCTGCCCACTTTCCTAGTCCAACTACGTTATTAACGAGATTCACGGGTCACCGAGAAGTTAAATGGCTTCTGGGATTCCTAAAAAAAATTATATAAAAATGAGTAGCACATGAAGAAGAAGATGAAGAAGGAGATGAAGAAGGAGATGAAGAAGAAGATGGAGAAGAAGATGATGAAGATGTCACAGTCCTCCGATCTACCGAGATGGTGATGGGATTGAAATCCAAACGAACAAACCATAGATCATAGATCACCTGCTCAGCCTTCATCCTCATCATCACATATTTCCAACAAGATAATTGATTGCAGAAAAAATACAAAGTGCATTTTCATAATGTCCTCTCCTTCAGGATGTTTTCTCAAAAAATATTGCTTACCCAAATCTCCTATATCGGCGATTCCTTTCCGTACAGATTTATTTTCTTACTCTCTGGACTTTTTTATGCCCCACTTGCATCAACAAACAATCGCCGAGACTTCGTCTCCTGTTATCACAGCGACGAACCCCATAAAAATATAGACGAGGTTCACGCGATGATTCGATAGAGTCGTAACTTCAAGTAACAGTCCACCCTGAAGAGGACATTCGTTCCTCATCCGGCACTTTGATATATTTGCGATACAAATGCAGACGCTTGTTTATTCAATACATCGTATTCGATATTTCAACGTTTGGTTTATGCATCATTTTATCAGTCCGTTTCATGGACCGTAATGAAAATGTTGTCTACACAGAGACATCATGTCGATGTTTGCTTCCGGTGAATCTCAATAAAACTCAAATATTGGGTTAATACTCAGACCGCGTTGTCGGAATCGATCATCAGGAAATTATGAGATCGTCTTCAGTGTATTTGCTGATGATAACTTGAAGAATGAGAGCCTCCAGGTCAATACTCAAGATTCAAAACCGAAAGCAAGCCCGCGTAAATTCAAAATCGAAAGCAATCCCGCGGTTATTCAAAATCGAAACGACTCGCGTTAATTCCGAGAGAATAAACAGAGAATTGGGAAAATCGAGGATTCCTCTGGGGTTTAGAATTTATTTAAATGATCTTTTAAATTAATAATTATAATTTTTTAAACACATGATCTTTGGAGTATGAATTCTGGATATATTTAATTTAATTTCTCTCTTTCATCAAAATTCGCAATCTGTCGAAATAACCGAAACCTCGTGGGATAGAGTACAGTTTACAATTTTGATTTCAAAGGGAAATACTCGGAGTAGTTGTAAGCTTGAGGGTCCGTTTACCTCTGTAAATGTAGATTGAGCTAAAATTTCGATCCACCGGCTCGGAAGAATGCGGGATTAGCTTGCACAGTTGGTTCTCCACTCAGAAAATATCTGTTATCACGTTAATTCTGGGAATATTAATTACAGTCGGATTAAACTTGAGTATTTTTGAAATCCCAGATAAGTCCGGAGGGGAGACCGTGTAATTGCTGCAATTATCATTAACAACTTGTTCAGTCAATTGATAACAAAACTACACAGTTGATCTATTTTTTTGAATTACCTGATTGTTGGTACAGTCAATGTGAAATTTAATTGGGGATTGATGGAGTCGTAGAATTGTGGATTAAATTTAAAATTTTCTTGTGGATGTTGTGTAGCTAGAATCTTGGGGAAATATGTAGATTTATAATCGCGTACGTTCGGAATACAAAGTACGCTCGCCGAATTGAATTTTACAATTCCAGGGTAAAAGGGAGAAAATAAAATTTTTGTTTCTTCGGCTTTGAGCATCCAGATTCTCATTCAACTCCTGAGCCCTTTGTGAGCATTTTGTCGACCACAGAGAGGAGAAATTTCAAGGCTTTGTGGAATGCCGTGATATTACCAACTTGTACGAAGGAAAATTTCGAAATATTCAACTGAACGACCTCATCCCGGCATATCAGACTATCCGGAAATTATGAAGAACCGTTTCATCTCTATCTTTGGTATCACAACTAATTAGCTCAGCCTCTGATTGTCTCCCGTTATTTTTATCAACTGAAAATCCTTACTGAAGGGATCACTCCATTTCATCTTCCATTTTCATGGAATAAAAAATATTAATAATAAATCCAGTACAACAAAAAAAATTCAGTCACATCCGTCTCTCAAACAAATAAAGCAAAATAAATAAAGACTGAATTTTTTTTCACTTGAAATCTGAAATGACGAGGTGTGAAAAATTACGCATTTCCCGCGTGCTTGAATAAAGAAAAATCTATAAAAATAAAAAATCTATAAAATCTATAGAAAAATCGTAGACTCGAAATATTCGTCTCCTCGATTCGTGTATTGTAGATTCCGCGGAATATCTCACTCCTGATTTGAAAATAAATCCATGGCTCTTATCATTGTCATTATCACAATTGGGAAATCTTTATCTCTCTTTTTATCTCTCCTCTATTTTTGCCCGGCTGAACCACCGATTTTCACTTAACAAAAACTGTTTCCGGATTTCGAAAAAAAAAGTGTATAAAAGTGTTTGGTTGCAGTCCACTGAATCCATGAATAATTGAATGATCCGATGTGAAAATGAATGCGTTATCGACTGTGGAAAAACTCGCAGGTTTTTCCTCCACAGCAGAATATTCCCTGAAAACTCTTCAGTATTTCCGCCCTCGTTTTTCACCCTCAATTAATTATTACAATTCAAAGAATCTTCCGGAAATCGCCGCTTTCCATTGAAATTATTTCCGAAATTTCCCTGAAAATTCTAAAATAATAATTCGATCTAAAAAAATATGAGGACTAATTTTCCACGCGTGAAAAAATATAATAAAATTCATATTCCATTTTTTTTTTTTTTTCAAAATTGTTTTCCGAAAAAAAATGATGGATAAGCCGTTATTTACTTGATTCTAAAACCGATGACAAATGAATGCTTCGAAAATCCGTGACTTAATGTCGACACGCAATTTGCGGTTGTCATTCACAAAGTGCACATAGAACGTGCGAGTAAATGGTATTAACCCGGGGAGTGCAGATAGGAAGGTCCACCCTCCAGAGCAAACATTACGAATCTATCGATCCCCATCCAGATTCCGAGTGCCATGTACTAAAGTACGCAACACTGAATGCACATTGGTGTACGCATATTTAACAATACGTACGTTGGCGCTTATTCCCTCGTTACTGGTACTGGAAGCCCTCTAGGTACAGGTGGGGATCGTTTTGTCACGCCATAACGCGTTTCAACTCTATCCACCTCTTTACTCACCCCCCAATGCCGGTCATTTCTCCAGGGGGCTTTTCTCCCCGGTGAAAATTCACCGCGATTTCGTTGCGGTTCAATTTTCACCAAAATTTTCACCAATAACTCGATGCACCGCGACATTCTCGTTGAACTTTATTACGCGGTTATTTCAGGGGATTAAATTGGGAGGAATGAATTGATGAATCCAATGAAATACCGTTTAGAAACAGATCAGACCCACCAATGGGTGTCATGACTGTCATCTTTCCAGTGGAAATTTCTGTACATAAAAATTTGAAGTCAAATTACGATAACAATTATCAATTCATTAGTCGTGATAATTAAATATCAACTCGTCAGTTGGATAAATATAAAATCAAGGAAATATATCATTTAGGAAATTTACCGAGATCGGGAATTGACTGAGATTTATCTCGATCATTTGGTGAATTTCTCACCGATTCCTCAGGATGGTAATTACCGATCATGCCCGTGGTAATTGACCGTCTGTCACTCACACCCTGGGCCAGACGAAATGACAATAGCCGATTCATCATTTCAACGAGAGCTGTCCGTATTGGAAATTCTCATCGCAATCACTCATTCCTATCCAAAAAAAAAGCAATTGATCACACCAACAATTCAATCAATATTAGAACTCAATATTCGAGTATTGATCATAAAAGCTGTCATTGAAAGCCCATGAATGTCATTTCAATTCATTCATCCTCGTCCGGTAATTGGAGACAAAGTGACACTCGTTTCAGTATTCGAAAAAAAAAAAAATAAATATGCGCTGTAACTAGTGGATGAATACAAAAGTGAAGAGGTGTACCCGTTAATTACGGTGGCCACTGATGACGGGGGCGAGAGATGAGAGAAAAAAGGAAGAGGTAAGGAAAAAGGAACCGTAAAAGATAAAAAAAAAGGGGAATGGAAAAAGGTTGGGTATGTCTGGTGGCGAAATAAAAATCTCTCTGGTGCCAGCATCTCGCCAGATAACCGGACATTCATGGCGAAAGGTCGGGGGAAAAGGCCTCAACTTACTTTCACTGCTGGTCGTTTGCATATCATTTGCCGACCACCATGAATATGCATACCCTTGTATATTTCCTCGAGTTCTCTGTTATACGGCGACGATTAACGAGTACCTGGCAACTATTACATAACCCTAATTAACGAAAATACATTTTCAAAGTCTCGAAGGGAATGTAATTACCGAGTCACTTAATTATGTGTCTTGAGGAATTTGTAAATGATTGATGGAATTGTATTCGTTTTAATTTTGGGCAGTTGATTTTTTTTCAACGCTCGAATTCAGCCGTTGTCCGCCATTTTACGTATCGTCTTGATAGGAACTAAAATGGCGACAAAGTAAAATGACTCTTTAAGGAAATTATATTACAATCGATTTTCACCACTTAATGAACCTGAGACGCCAGGTGAAAAAATTGTAATTGGAATATTTTTTCCAAATCAAAAAAAAATTTTCTGAAAAATTTTCCAGAAATTTTTGGAAAATTCGGAAAAAATATTCCGATTACAATTATTTTTCACCCGGGTACCTAACAAATGTTTAAATAAATAGAAGAAAAAATAATATCGAGAGATTATTTTCCCCGGAGAGAAAATTCGCGGGAAGAAAACGTTTCGATTTTTCTCGGATGTTATATAAAAAATGGAGAGGGCGCTGATTGAATTACGGCAACAATAATTTAATTCTTTCCTCATTACTCTGTCCATCATTCGCAACGATATTCCAGTATGATGGAGCTTCGATAATGACCGATACGCGGATGATGGAAGAAAAAGAAGAAAAAGAAGAAAATTAAAGAAAATAGTTATCCCTACGGGCCGACATCTCCCCCTAGTACCGGCTGCCACTCATTGGAAACAATCAATAATTATGACAGTCGATCGATCAGAAAATAGTGGTAGCAGATGGGGTACGAAGTTACCACAACCCAAACGTTCTTTTCTCTTCGTTAACTAACCTTTGAGTTTGCTGTACGTGATGCCACTGACAAGCATAAATGAGAGCCCACCAATTGACGAATGGAGAGATTATCCCGCTCTTTTGTGCATTCGTGGTAGAATTCAGGGGTTGAAGGTGAATAATTTCTCATTTACGATTTGAGGCAGAAGTTGGTTCTCAGGTTTTTTCGGTTTAGAAATTTTTCATTCCGGGTTTTTTGGATTTTTTAATTTCGATGGCATTGGAGGTTCCCGGGTAAAAAAATTGTAATCGGAATATGTTCTCCAAATTTTCAATAAATTTCTGGAAAACTTTTCAGAAATTTTTTCTTGAAACAAAAAAAAAATCGGGAAACAAAACAATTGTATTTTTTGGAAATGTGAAAAATTTTTGAAAAATTTGTTTCGGCAAATTTTTAAAATCATTTTCTAGAAATTTTTGCGAATATAATATTTCTTACTTTTTTGATTTTTCAATATTCTCAAAAAAAACGCCATCTAAATTATAAAAAAAAATTTCCTATTCAATTTTTTTTTTTATTCGGAAAAAATATTCCGATTACAATTCTTTTTTACTCGGGTTATCAAAATAGCACGCGGAGATCGAAAGGGTTAAGGATGAGATGACGCCATTTTTTAGGCTCATCCCCCGTTGGAAGAACAAAATGAAAGCCCATGGGGCGGAGTTTGAGACGTAGGGGAAGCGTTTGGGTTGAATACGATAAGGTGTGGAAAATGAAGAGTAAATTTTCCACAGCTCCTCACTTTCGACTAGGGAGTGGAGTTCTGTGTCTTTTAGATTAGTTTGAAAATTGGTTTATCGAGTGGAGAGGGCGTCAACGAATTCAGTTGAAAGTCAGCTCGGATGGTGCGAGACAGATAACATTAAACTTCTAACACTCGGGTGTCCAGAAGCTAAATGTTATTTCCCCCCAGAACTTTGTCCACAAACTCCAATGTTGAGAATATTTTCTACCCAGTCCAGTATCAAAGGCAGTTACTAAACGAGTCATGATCCATTTTGCGAATTAACTTTGAGGATTCTCATTACGTCAAGCAAAGAAAAATTCAATCCGTATAATTTTCGTGAAAATGGATCATCTGTGCTCATTAAAAAATTCGTGAAATTTCCAGGCAAATACCCATTCTAATTAAAATCGCTCCGAGCACATTTCTTCTGTGAGAAAAACAAAAAAATATTACGCTGAAGAGAAAAAAGAGAATGAGCTAATGGGTTGTCCTGGATTTCAATGAGACGAATTCACGGATTCTCGTGATGAGAAATAATGTTTTTAGTATGAGATATAAAAATTCGACGGCAAAAATTTTCTCATTTCCATCAGTATCCGAATTATCCGCGTATTCCATCACGACGAGCACTGAGGGATGTAGAGCGCATTGAGAAAAAATTTAATTACGAAATGACAAAAGCGTATTGTCGGGTAGATAACAAACTTCCGAGTATAATTACTTGCAGAACCATCACCATGCACTTGAATATTAACCTCAAACAATTTCCAAGTACACTCTCGGAAAAAAAATTCCAGAGATCCAAAAGCGCTTGTAATTTTCCAAAACGCCTGTTCAAATTTTCCTGGTAAACCAAAAAAAAAAGGAAAAGAAAAAAATCAAAAACGGGAAAGCAATCAAAACACGTTGAATAATTAATCCCCAAACAGTAGCAGTAAATCACGAGAGTAAACCGAAAATAAACCCGGCCAAATGTTAAACAACGCGAGACTGTGTGCAATTCGTAGCACCTGCTGTTGAAACTCGATTTTTCAGAAGATTTGGGCAAAATAAATGAGAGAGGAATAAGAAATCTCTCGAAGTGGAACAGAAGATGAACTTAGCCATCAGGATTAGCCCTTTTTCAATTACGATCTAGATCTACTTTGTCGCAGGCTCTTGAACCCCGTGGCAGACGATACCCAAGTGGAAGACTATTGAAAAAGGGGAATCCCACTCTTCTGCTTGATCACACTTTTCTCTACTCAGTCGGTAAGTGACATGGCGTGCGCGGTTACGCTACAGTCAACTAATTTCCGGTGAGAGTGCCTCGGGTACGTTCAATCCAATCGGAGTTGACTCTTTTCTATATGTATATACTTTCGTAATGCAGAAAATAACATTCATCCTGGACTGGTCCCTTTGTGAATTGACAGAGATAAAAATCTTCTGTTTAATCAATTTTTTTTATTTATTGCTCCTGGTCGAATGATAACGATCAATTTTTTTTTCCACCGAAGGCATTCATTCATTTATTCGCATTGCATATTCCAATTGTTCCCAGTGGAAAAATACCTTCAGGGAAATTTTCCTGCTTTAATTCTCATCTTTCACTTCTCGCGTATTTTGCTATTTCTATTTCATCCATATTTTCCTCTTATTCGATTCACACCGGTTTATTTATCACCGACCAAATAGTGAGACCGAAATTGGGAATTTGTTGTGTACAACGTGTATCCGGGAATCGTTTCGTACCTTCGATTTCCCGGAGGTGGTGCGCGTCATTCTCATAAATATTCCGGTGATATCGTTATACACCTCTCAATATTCGATATTTATACATTCTCATCGGCTTTTGCCGCACTGGTTATAAACAGTGTGTGGAGGATACATAAGGTATTGACAATTGCGGTTGATGTGCGATAGTCCATGGCATATTGTCATTTAAATACGGAAAAATCGTATTTCAAATAAACAGTTACACATACCGAATTCCTCAGGTGTGAGTTCGTTATGGATTTACCAAAGTGGGGGAGGGCAATTGCAATTGTTCATTATTTTCATTGGGAAAACGGAATTAATTTTCACGAAATTACAAGCCTGCGGCGATAGGAATTATCATTATTATTAACTATTTACCCGGTTAAGAAAAAAATTGGGATCGGAATATTTTTTCCAATTTTTCAAAAATTTCTGGAAAATTTTTCCGATTTTTTTTTATGAAACAAAAAAAAATCGGAAAATAAAAAAATTCTGTTTTTCGGAAAGGTTTTGAAAAATTTTTCAAAAATTTGAATAGGAAAATTTTTTAGATAATTTAAATGGTGTTTTTTTGAGAATATTGAAAAATAAAAAAAGTAAGAAAATAACGGTACAATTAAAATAAAAAATTATGCTCACAAAAATTTCTGGAAAATGATAAAAAAAATATTCCGATTACAATTTTTTTTTACCCAGGTATCCAGTAAAATAATTATTGATCGGCTCCGTAAAATCATATCCAAAAACCCGAGAATCATTTCCAAATTGTAAAAATCCACTAACAAAGCCCCAAAAATAAATACATTAAAACGTTTACATCCCATCTGCGAGTTTTTCCATGGCAATTACTATTCAGAAAAGTCCATAAACGGCAAAAAAACTGACCATTCATCACGAGCCTGTCGCCACTTTTTCATTTCGCTCAATGAAACACGCCCTCACAAAATGCCCATTTATTTTTTTCAATTCGCTCACTCCCTCTCCACCTTAATCCCGAGAAATGGTGCACAGTTGACTCGAAAGCTAAGTAGATAACACCGAATATATACAGAGCGTTAATCACCCAAATAACTCGACTCATTGTAAAAACGTGAAGATTAATAGCCAACGAGTGTAAGATAGCCCTTGTACTCTGACATTACCGAGTGCAATTAAAATCGATTTTTTTTTATCCTCCATCCTCGAGTCTCCACTCACAATTTTTATCAAATACAAGAGGAAAAATAGACAAAAAAAAATGTTGAGCATCTCTGAAATACAGCAGGTGAAATTAATGCTCGGTACATTCCGTAATCAACAGCTGGAGTTCTACACATCAAAGCAATTTCATCGGTTAAATTATACGTGGGTGCATTTTATTTCATTTCTGTGTTCACTCCATCAGTCTACATCTCCATGGAAATTTACGGTTTTGCCGGAAATCTACAGACATGTACATTGTTCTCATTGTTCGTTTGATCGTTGAATTTCTGTGGATGAGGGTAAATTAATGTTTTATTAACTTTACGTACCGGTGGTTAATTAATTGCATCTGGCCATTCAATGTCTTTCGTTTGGTCGAGCCCGGGATCATTGTGAGGAACAATAGAAAATTATTGTCATTTATTTCTGGGCGATTCTCCATTGACGAATGATTTTATCTCTTAAACATCCCGGTATTCGTTGTATCGAGTCACATTTATTATTTCTAAAAAACCAGAAAACCAGTGGTGATGTCAATTATCAGATCGTGGATATGTCGCCGGGTAGAACCCCATCATCTCTATTAAAATAAAAATCCTCAATGAATAGCTCAACAGTCAACATTCGAGATTAATAAAGAAGTACATAATTCTCGTTCATAATCCCAGAGATGAAATTTTTCATCTTCCACTTTTGCTTTATCTCCTGAACCGACTCTCGTCATTTCAACGTGAAATTACTATCTTTCATCAGTTGTATATAAAAATTTTTTCATCTCTCATTGTCCGTTTGACGGATAAAATTGGAGGAGGGTAGAGGCAGATGTCCCCGTTTACTCGCATTCATGAAGTCCACATAACTACATCAATAACAGATAGGTTGGAGAAATAGACAGGATAAAATAGCGGAGCTGAGGGGAAACGAAGAGTTGAAGAGCTTTGTGAATGGGATACAAAAGGTACTGCACAAATTTCATCTGCAAATTGAGAACGTTGAAAAAGTAGACATAATAGAGAGGCCTTTCATTCTCATTTTGCATCGTTCTCCATTTTCTCTGCTCTCGGTTGCTTCCGTCATTAAAATATTCAACACCTCATTTTACCGATACACACACCTCATTGTGACCCTCTCACCCTCCCCTTTTCACCACCCCACGCCCACCCCCATTTTTCCGCGTTATTCAATCTTCAATATTTATTGGCACTCGATCGGTGAAATATGCGGATGATCATGTCGAATTTTATTTCGCATGTGGATCGGAATTCAAATAGCCATTCGTGATCTGCTGGGGGGTATGTTTATGGGATTCGATTTTACGGAGTGACATTCGAGATTTGTCGTTCGTTCTGCTTCGAGGGTCGCTGGAGGTATCGGTTCAGTGGATTTTACAAAATTATTTCAATTTTTATCCTCGATTTTTTAACGCAAACCGTGAAAACTGGAGTCAATGTAAATATCAAAAATTATTTCCACCCCCATGATATTTTAATTCAGATTCAATTCACATTCTAATAAAATTTTTAAAAAATGGTGGAAATCTGGGAATCATTGGGGAAACTGATGAACCAGAGGTGAAGCGGAATTTTGGAGAATCAAAAAAATTTAAACAGTAATAATTTTTAAAGGTATGACTCGCAGCGGAGGTATGACGCATCGATGTGACTTTAATATTGAGTAAAAGAAGCATTCGCCCGAAGAAGCCATTTCTCCTTGCCCTGGCAGCAATATCCCCCTGATATTTAATATCCACGAGAAGAAAGAAAAAAGACAATAAGCAGTTAACGACATTTCTCCCAACCCCGTGTCCGTATAAAAATGAAGAATTACGCGCATATAGAGGTTATTGGATGCTCACCGTGGATGGATATAGGTTGATTACGTTTCATCCCGATCCTTTCGGTTTATGACAACGATAATGGACAGTTGTTTTGAACGTATCATGGAACCACTACTTGTTTTATTGGTTTGAGCTTGCCGACGCCCTCGTTGGTACAGCTTCCACTTGCTTGCAATTCTCCTTCACACACGTCCGGTTGGATTCACCTTTTATGCTTTAGAGGGAAACTTGGGAAGCACTTGCCTGACCGATCACAGATTTTCCATTTACGACGTCGTAAAGTTTCCTCGGCGATGGCCTCTACCTGTCCGGAAGCTTCGTTAAAGAGGTCATATTTCTCAAACGATATTGGGTATCTAGCACTCGCCAAGTGGCTCTGGTGTAACATGGACAAACGCCCAAAATATTACACGGCAATTCCAGTAATAGGCCGCAATGTCTTCTCATCAAATCTGAAAATCGAAAACGCGCCATTGTTAAATGAAAAATTAATTTATTAATCGAAAATTCTTCTTTCATTCATTTATTTTTAACAATTGAGAGAATTGAGAGAAATTGACGTCCTCCTATTAACCGATAATTCATTAGTTCCTTTTTAATTAATAATCAATCAGATGCGAAGTTCTTAATTTGAAGTGCGCGAATTAATTTTCCCCAGTTACTGAATCTTCTCCGGGAATACAACAGCTTCCCGTAACCGAGAAACTTCTATTAATGTTTTATAAATATAATTTTTTTAATACGCAAGAATTTTTTGCACGCCGACTTTGGCAGCTGCGCCGATTATTAATTCACCCTAAAACCCAACGTCGCTTAATTAATTACAGCAATTATATCTCACACCGTCCCCGGAAATCTGCTTTAATTCAAGTAAAACAATTTCAGAGAGATTCTCCCGATGAAAATATCGGGGTCCAATTCAATCCCACGAGAATCCGGAGATCGAATATTACAAAGTTCCGATGCCGAGGAAATTGATTAGTTTCCATTTTCATTCAAACAAGAAGTGGAAAAAAAAAAATAATATCGAAAGAGACGTGAAAGCCATAACGATAAATAACCAGAGGTGGTAATTTAATTCGATGGTGTGACGCGGAAATAAATTTGTGTTCTTGAATCGTCGTAGCGTGAATCCTGAGGGTTTGGTCCTGAATCAGAATGAGCCCAACGAGAATATTGGAAAGCCGTGGTAAAGGGCGAGTGTGGGATGAAAGAGTGGGTGGAAAAAGACGTAAAATGAAGGGACAAAAAAAAAAGAATGACGATGAGAGATCGTGATTGAGCTTCAAAGTGTTACCCACGCCCCGATTCCTCCGATCTAGGTACATACATCTCTCAATTCTCCCTTTACCGTCCACCTGTGACCCCAATTCATCATCAAAGACACTGATAACCTAAATTTATACTCCCAAGTTGTAGAAAAAAGATTGAGAGTGAGAGCTGAATTAATACCCACTCGCCTCCAAAGGGGAATTCGTTAAATTTATGAGTAATGAGAGAGGTATCTCATTTCGGATGCTCCACAGATTTGTGAGGTTTTGAGGATCAGGGTTTTTTCGTTGAAATTATTTTCCTTGGAGTCTGCACTGTTAAAAATGTGAAGGTCATTTAAGGGCGATCGTTTTAAGGTCAAAGAAGATCAATTTTGACCTTTGCCGATCCTTCAATGATAATCCCGATGTGCATTGGGTCGTGGGGTCGAATGAAGGTCAAAATTCGAGGCGAAAGGGTGAAAATTAGAGTATTGACCTTCGGTCGTTGATCAGAGGGTCAATATCACGGTTTGACCTTCGTGGGTCAGAACTCAGATGAATTTAATCCTGAAATCTGAGAATGTCGAAACAATAAGCCTTGAGGATCATAATTAATAGCCCGCGGAGGATTCAATATCAGTTTTCTCCATGCCATCCATAAAAACTTCTCATCCCCAATAATCTGACAGATGCAATGAAAAAATTCAATTTCATTCGCAATGACCAATATTCCCGCGATAATCCCAACTACAAAAAATTGAACTGTCGAAACCCCACCGGGCATTATCTCCACGATGAGCGTTACGATCACCAGTGATGGAGCTAACTCAGAATTTTTCCGGATTACCATCGTCCTGAAAATGACTTGCAGAATGTAACACCAAAAAAAAAGGGAAGCGCAAGCGACAAGAGGAAAAACCCATAAAAACGCAGCAGCGACAAAAAATGTGCAATAAAAAAAAAGAAGAAGAGTAAAAAATTTAAGGAATTATCTCTTACACAGCCCAGCAGTCGAGTCGTATAGTTTCATAAGGCCAGTATGAGCCCCATAACGCTCCATAAAGTTGGAGGACACGAGAACCATTTATCCGTCGTAGCCGTCGTTTATGCATTTTTTTTTTCCACCCCTCCACAATCTCCTCTATCCACCGATAAGAAAAAAAAAAAATTTTAACCGCTTTTTTTCTCTATTCGCCCATTTTTTTTTTCTATACGACGAAAATAACATCTATATCCACGATAAAGACGGTAAACGCGCACTGCGAGGATTTAATCGTCTCTCTATTCCGATTTCTGCCAGAAATAAATCAGGTTAGGTGGAGGGCTTGCGGAGGGGGATTAAAAAAGAGGGGGGGATGGAGGGTAAAAAGCGATGGCGGTTGGTTTGGGCATAAATAACACGGGGGTAACTCCCGTGTCTCACACTCGGAGTGATATATTGATCGAATGGAATTCAGTCTGGGAGCGCAGTTTAATGATCCTTCCTTCTGTTCAACTTGCCCCCCC